>NC_134826.1:67317970-67621024 GCF_004210375.1 Tachypleus tridentatus | reverse complement strand
CAACAGAACAGTTGTATATATTTTCTCTACTTCACAACAGAACAGTTATATATATTTTCAATATCACAACAGAACAGTTGTATATATTTTTCTTTACTTTACATCACAACAGAACAGTTGTATATATTTTCTCTACTTCACAACAGAACAGTTGTATATATTTTCTCTACTCACAACAGAACAGTTGTATATATTTTCTCTATGTCACAACAGAGCAGTTATATATATTTTCCATATATCACAATAGAACAGTGTCTATATTTTCTCTATTTCACAACAGAACAGTTGTATATATTTTCTCTATGTTACAACAGAACAGTTCTATATATTTTCTTTACATCACAACAGAACAGTTGTATATATTTTCTCTACTTCACAACAGAACAGTTGTATATATTTTCATTTCTATCACAACAGAACAGTTGTATATATTTTCTCTACTCACAACAGAACAGTTGTATATATTTTCTTTACAACAGAACAGTTGTATATATTTTTTCTACACAACAGAACAGTTGTATATATTTTCTCTACTTCACAACAGAACAGTTGTATATATTTTCTTTACTTCACAACAGAAGAGTTGTATATATTTCTCTATGTCACAACAGAGCAGTTGTATATATTTTCTCTGTCACAACAGAACAGTTGTATATATTTTCTTTACATCACAACAGAACAGTTGTATATATTTTCTCTATATTTTTCTCACAACAGAACAGTTGTATATATTTTCTCTACATCACAACAGAACAGTTGTATATATTTTCTCTTCACAACAGAACAGTTGTATATATTTTTTCTACAACAGAACAGTTGTATATATTTTCAAAATCACAACAGAACAGTTGTATATATTTTCTTTTACACAACAACAGAACAGTTGTATATATTTTCTTTACTCACAACAGAACAGTTGTATATATTTTCTCGACTTCACAACAGAACAGTTGTATATATTTTCTCTATGTCACAACAGAGCAGTTGTATGTATTTTCTCTATGTTACAACAGAACAGTTGTATATATTTTCTCTATTCATTGTATATATTTTCACAAACAGAACAGTTGTATATATTTTCTCTACATCACAACAGAACAGTTGTATATATTTTCTCTACATCACAACAGAACAGTTGTATATATTTTCTTTACATCACAACAGAACAGTTGTATATATTTTTTTTATGTCACAACAGAACAGTTGTATATATTTTCTCTGTTACAACAGAACAGTTGTATATATTTTCTTTACATCACAACAGAAGAGTTGTATATATTCTCTCTACTTCAGAACAGAACAGTTGTATATATTTTCTCTACTCACAACAGAACAGTTGTATATATTTTCTCTATATCACAACAGAACAGTTGTATATATTTTCTTTACATCACAACAGAACAGTTGTATATATTTTCTTTACTTCGCAACAGAACAGTTGTATATATTTTCTCTACATCACAACAGAACAGTTGTATATATTTTCTCTACTTCACAACAGAACAGTTGTATATATTTTCTCTATATCACAACAGAACAGTTGTATATATTTTCTCTATGTCACAACAGAACAGTTGTGTATATTTTCTCTATATCACAACAGAACAGTTGTATATATTTTCTCTATGTCACAACAGAACAGTTGTATATATTTTCTCTACTTCACAACAGAACAGTTGTATATATTTTCTTTACATCACAACAGAACAGTTGTATATATTTTCTTATACATCACAACAGAACAGTTGTATATATTTTCTTATGTCACAACAGAACAGTACATTTTCTCACAACAGAACAGTTGTATATATTTTCTCTATGTCACAACAGAACAGTTGTATATATTTTCTCTACATCACAACAGAACAGTTGTATATATTTTCTTTACATCACAACAGAACAGTTGTATATATTTTCTTTACATCACAACAGAACAGTTGTATATATTTTCTCTATGTCACAACAGAACAGTTGTATATATTTTCTCTACATCACAACAGAACAGTTGTATATATTTTCTCTACATCACAACAGAACAGTTGTATATATTTTCAATTCACAACAGAACAGTTGTATAATTTTCAATCACAACAGAACAGTTGTATATATTTTCTCATTCACAACAGAACAGTTGTATATATTTTCTTCTTCACAACAGAACAGTTGTATATATTTTCTCTACTCACAACAGAACAGTTGTATATATTTTCTCTGTCACAACAGAACAGTTGTATATATTTTCTTTACATCACAACAGAACAGTTGTATATATTTTCTCTACTTCAAAACAGAACAGTTGTATATATTTTCTCTACTTCACAACAGAACAGTTGTATATATTTTCTCTACTTCACAACAGAACAGTTGTATATATTTTCAATATCACAACAGAACAGTTGTATATATTTTCTTTACATCACAACAGAACAGTTGTATATATTTTCTTTACATCACAACAGAACAGTTGTATATATTTTCTTTATGTCACAACAGAACAGTTGTATATATTTTCTTTACATCACAACAGAACAGTTGTATATATTTTCTCTCCTTCACAACAGAACAGTTGTATATATTTTCTACATCACAACAGAACAGTTGTATATATTTTCTCTATCACAACAGAACAGTTGTATATATTTTCTCTACTTCACAACAGAACAGTTGTATATATTTTCTCTACTTCACAACAGAACAGTTGTATATATTTTCAATATCACAACAGAACAGTTGTATATATTTTCTCTACATCACAACAGAACAGTTGTATATATTTTCTCTGTCACAACAGAGCAGTTGTATATATTTTCTCTCTACATCACAACAGAACAGTTGTATATATTTTCTCTACATCACAACAGAACAGTTGTATATATTTTCTCTACTTCACAACAGAACAGTTGTATATATTTTCTCTACTTCACAACAGAACAGTTGTATATATTTTCAATATCACAACAGAACAGTTGTATATATTTTCTTTATATCACAACAGAACAGTTGTATATATTTTCTCTACTTCACAACAGAACAGTTGTATATATTTTCTCACACAACAGAACAGTTGTATATATTTTCTTTACATCACAACAGAACAGTTGTATATATTTTCTTTACATCACAACAGAACAGTTGTATATATTTTCTTTACATCACAACAGAACAGTTGTATATATTTTCTTTACATCACAACAGAACAGTTGTATATATTTTCTCTATTTCACACAACAGAACAGTTGTATATATTTTCTCTAATACAACAGAACAGTCACAACAGAACAGTTGTATATATTTTCTTCTACTTCACAACAGAACAGTTGTATATATTTTCTCTATATCACAACAGAACAGTTGTATATATTTTCTCTACATCACAACAGAACAGTTGTATATATTTTCTTTACTCTTTAATTCACAACAGAACATTTCTATATATTTTCTCTACTTCACAACAGAGAACAGTTATATATATTTTCTCTACTTCACAACAGAACAGTTGTATATATTTTCAATATCACAACAGAACAGTTGTATATATTTTCAATATCACAACAGAACAGTTGTATATATTTTCTTTACATCGCAACAGAACAGTTGTATATATTTTCTTTCTTCACAACAGAACAGTTGTATATATTTTCTCTACATCACAACAGAACAGTTGTATATATTTTCTCTACTTCACAAAAGAACAGTTATATATTTTTTCAATATCACAACAGCACAGTTGTATATATTTTCTCTACTCAAAACAGAACAGTTGTATATATTTTCTTTACATCACAACAGAACAGTTGTGTATATTTTCTTTATGTCACAACAGAACAGTTGTATATATTTTCTTTACATCACAACAGAACAGTTGTATATATTTTCTTTACATCACAACAGAACAGTTGTATATATTTTCTTTACATCACAACAGAACAGTTGTATATATTTTCTCTATGTCACAACAGAACAGTTGTATATATTTTCTCTATGTC
Source organism: Tachypleus tridentatus (assembly GCF_004210375.1). NCBI lineage: Eukaryota > Metazoa > Arthropoda > Merostomata > Xiphosura > Limulidae > Tachypleus > Tachypleus tridentatus. The sequence continues at coordinate 67,617,038 of NC_134826.1, read as the reverse complement.
ACAACAGAACAGTTGTATATATTTTCTCTCACAACAGAACAGTTGTATATATTTTCTCTACTTCACAACAGAACAGTTGTATATATTTTCTTTTATGTCACAACAGAACAGTTGTATATATTTTCTCTACATCACAACAGAACAGTTGTATATATTTTCTTTACATCACAACAGAACAGTTGTATATATTTTCTCTACTTCACAACAGAACAGTTGTATATATTTTCTCTATCACAACAGAACAGTTGTATATATTTTCTCTACTTCACAACAGAACAGTTGTATATATTTTTCAATATCACAACAGAACAGTTGTATATATTTTCTTTACATCACAACAGAACAGTTGTATATATTTTCTCTACTCACAACAGAACAGTTGTATATATTTTCAATATCACAACAGAACAGTTGTATATATTTTCTCTACATCACAACAGAACAGTTGTATATATTTTCTCTACTTCACAACAGAACAGTTATATATATTTTTTTTCAATATCACAACAGCACAGTTGTATATATTTTTTTAACTTCAAAACAGAACAGTTGTATATATTTTCAATATCACAACAGAACAGTTGTATATATTTTCTTTACATCACAACAGAACAGTTGTATATATTTTCTCTATGTCACAACAGAACAGTTGTATATATTTTCTCTATGTCACAACAGAACAGTTGTATATATTTTCTTTAATCACAACAGAACAGTTGTATACATTTTCTCCACTTCACAACAGAGCAGTTGTATATATTTTCTCTGTCACAACAGAACAGTTGTATATATTTTCTTTACATCACAACAGAACAGTTGTATATATTTTCTCTACTTCACAACAGAACAGTTGTATATATTTTCTCTACTTCACAACAGAACAGTTGTATATATTTTCAATATCACAACAGAACAGTTGTATATATTTTCTTTACATCACAACAGAACAGTTGTATATATTTTCTCTATGTCACAACAGAACAGTTGTATATATTTTCTTTACATCACAACAGAACAGTTGTATATATTTTCTCTATGTCACAACAGAGCAGTTGTATGTATTTTCTCTACTGTCACAACAGAACAGTTGTATATATTTTCTTTACATCACAACAGAACAGTTGTATATATTTTCTCTACTTCACAACAGAACAGTTGTATATATTTTCTCTACATCACAACAGAACAGTTGTATATATTTTCTCTGTCACAACAGAATAGTTGTATATATTTTCTCTATCTATATTTTCTCTACTTCACAACAGAACAGTTGTATATATTTTCAATATCACAACAGAACAGTTGTATATATTTTCTCTATTTCACAACAGAACAGTTGTATATATTTTCTCTACTTCACAACAGAACAGTTGTATATATTTTCTCTACTTCACAACAGAACAGTTGTATATATTTTCTCTACTTCACAACAGAACAGTTGTATATATTTTCTCTACTCACAACAGAACAGTTGTATATATTTTCTTTACATCACAACAGAACAGTTGTATATATTTTCAATATCACAACAGAACAGTTGTATATATTTTCTTTACATCGCAACAGAACAGTTGTATATATTTTCTTGTATATATTTTCTTTACATCACAACAGAACAGTTGTATATATTTTCTTTACATCACAACAGAACAGTTGTATATATTTTCTCTATGTCACAACAGAACAGTTGTATATATTTTCTTTACATCACAACAGAACAGTTGCATACATTTTCTCTAATTCATAACAGAACATTTGTATATATTTTCTCTACTTCACAACAGAACAGTTGTATATATTTTCTTTACATCACAACAGAACAGTTGTATATATTTTCTTTACTTCACAACAGAACAGTTGTATATATTTTCTCTATGTCACAACAGAGCAGTTGTATATATTTTCTCGACTTTACAACAGAACAGTTGTATATATTTTCTGTATGTCAAAACAGAGCAGTTGTATGTATTTTCTCTGTTACAACAGAACAGTTGTATATATTTTCTTTTCACAACAGAACAGTTGTATATATTTTCATCACAACAGAACAGTTGTATATATTTTCTCTACTTCACAACAGAACAGTTGTATATATTTTCTCTACATCACAACAGAACAGTTGTATATATTTTCTCTACATCACAACAGAACAGTTGTATATATTTTCTTTACATCGCAACAGAACAGTTGTATATATTTTCTCTACAACACAACAGAACAGTTGTATGTATTTTCTCTATGTCACAACAGAACAGTTGTATATATTTTCTTTACATCACAACAGAACAGTTGTATATATTTTCTTTACATCACAACAGAACAGTTGTATATATTTTCTCTATGTCACAACAGAACAGTTGTATATATTTTCTTTACATCACAACAGAACAGTTGTATATATTTTCTCTACTTCACAACAGAACAGTTGTATATATTTTCTCTACTCATAACAGAACAGTTGTATATATTTTCTCTACATCACAACAGAACAGTTGTATATATTTTCTCTTCTTCACAACAGAACAGTTGTATATATTTTCTACAACAGAACAGTTGTATATATTTTCTCTACTTCACAACAGAACAGTTGTATATATTTTCTCTATCACAACAGAACAGTTGTATATATTTTCTTTACATCACAACAGAACAGTTGTATATATTTTCTTTACATCACAACAGAACAGTTGTATATATTTTCTCTACATCACAACAGAACAGTTGTATATATTTTCTCTACTTCACAACAGAACAGTTATATATATTTTCAATATCACAACAGAACAGTTGTATATATTTTCTCTACTTCACAACAGAACAGTTGTATATATTTTCTCTACATCACAACAGAACAGTTGTATATATTTTCTCTACTTCACAACAGAACAGTTGTATATATTTTCTTTACATCACAACAGAACAGTTGTATATATTTTTTTATCATCACAACAGAACAGTTGTATATATTTTCTTTACATCACAACAGAACAGTTGTATATATTTTCTCTATCACAACAGAACAGTTGTATATATTTTCTTTACATCACAACAGAACAGTTGTATATATTTTCTCTATGTCACAACAGAACAGTTGTATATATTTTCTCTACTTCACAACAGAACAGTTGTATATATTTTCTCTACTTCACAACAGAACAGTTGTATATATTTTCTCTACATCACAACAGAACAGTTGTATATATTTTCTCTACTTCACAACAGAACAGTTGTATATATTTTCTTTACATCACAACAGAACAGTTGTATATATTTTCTTTACATCACAACAGAACAGTTGTATATATTTTCTCTATGTCACAACAGAACAGTTGTATATATTTTCTTTACATCACAACAGAACAGTTGTATATATTTTCTCTACTTCACAACAGAACAGTTGTATATATTTTCTCTACTTCACAACAGAACAGTTGTATATATTTTCACACAACAGAACAGTTGTATATATTTTCTCTACTTGACAACAGAACAGTTGTATCACAACAGAACAGTTGTATATATTTTCTTACATCACAACAGAACAGTTGTATATATTTTCTCTATATCACAACAGAACAGTTGTATATATTTTCTCTACTCACAACAGAACAGTTGTATATATTTTCTCTTTCATCACAACAGAACAGTTGTATATATTTTCTTTACATCACAACAGAACAGTTGTATATATTTTCTTTACATCACAACAGAACAGTTGTATATATTTTCTCTACTTCATAACAGAACAGTTGTATATATTTTCTTTACATCACAACAGAACAGTTGTATATATTTTCTCTGTCACAACAGAACAGTTGTATATATTTTCTTTACATCACAACAGAACAGTTGTATATATTTTCTCTACATCACAACAGAACAGTTGTATATATTTTCTCAATATCACAACAGAACAGTTGTATATATTTTCTCTACTTCACAACAGAACAGTTGTATATATTTTCTCTATCACAACAGAACAGTTGTATATATTTTCTTTACATCACAACAGAACAGTTGTATATATTTTCTTTACATCACAACAGAACAGTTGTATATATTTTCTCTATGTCACAACAGAACAGTTGTATATATTTTCTTTACATCACAACAGAACAGTTGTATATATTTTCTTTACATCACAACAGAACAGTTGTATATATTTTCTCTACTTCACAACAGAACAGTTGTATATATTTTCTCTACTTCACAACAGAACAGTTGTATATATTTTCAATATCACAACAGAACAGTTGTATATATTTTCAATATCACAACAGAACAGTTGTATATATTTTCTTTACATCACAACAGAACAGTTGTATATATTTTCTTTACTTCACAACAGAACAGTTGTATATATTTTCTCTACTCACAACAGAACAGTTGTATATATTTTCTCTACTTCACAACAGAACAGTTATATATATTTTTTCAATATCACAACAGAACAGTTGTATATATTTTCTCTACTTCACAACAGAACAGTTGTATATATTTTCTTTACATCACAACAGAACAGTTGTATATATTTTCTTTACATCACAACAGAACAGTTGTATATATTTTCTTTACATCACAACAGAACAGTTGTATATATTTTCTTTACATCACAACAGAACAGTTGTATATATTTTCTCTATGTCACAACAGAACAGTTGTATATATTTTCTCTATGTCACAACAGAACAGTTGTATATATTTTCTCTATGTCACAACAGAACAGTTGTATATATTTTCTCTATCACAACAGAACAGTTGTATATATTTTCAATATCACAACAGAACAGTTGTATATATTTTCAATATCACAACAGAACAGTTGTATATATTTTCTTTACATCACAACAGAACAGTTGTATATATTTTCTTTACTTCACAACAGAACAGTTGTATATATTTTCTCTGTCACAACAGAGCAGTTGTATATATTTTCTTTCACAACAGAACAGTTATATATATTTTCAATATCACAACAGAACAGTTGTATATATTTTCTTGACTTCACAACAGAACAGTTGTATATATTTTCTCTACTCACAACAGAACAGTTGTATATATTTTCTCTAATATCATAACAGAACAGTTGTATATATTTTCTCTACTTCACAACAGAACAGTTGTATATATTTTCTCTACTTCACAACAGAACAGTTGTATATATTTTCTCAATATCACAACAGAACAGTTGTATATATTTTCTCTACTTCACAACAGAACAGTTGTATATATTTTCAATATCACAACAGAACAGTTGTATATATTTTCTTTACTTCACAACAGAACAGTTGTATATATTTTCTCTGTCACAACAGAACAGTTGTATATATTTTCTCTACTTCACAACAGAACAGTTGTATATATTTTCAATATCACAACAGAACAGTTGTATATATTTTCTCTACTTCACAACAGAACAGTTGTATATATTTTCTCTATCACAACAGAACAGTTGTATATATTTTCTTTACATCACAACAGAACAGTTGTATATATTTTCTCTATGTCACAACAGAGCAGTTGTATATATTTTCCCTATGTCACAAAAGAACAGTTCTATATATTTTCACTAATTCGTAACAGAACAGTTGTATACATATTCTCTACTTCACAACAGAACAGTTGTATATATTTTCTCTGTCACAACAGAACAGTTGTATATATTTTCTTTACATCACAACAGAACAGTTGTATATATTTTCTCTACTTCACAACAGAACAGTTGTATATATTTTCTCTACTCACAACAGAACAGTTGTATATATTTTCAATATCACAACAGAACAGTTGTATATATTTTCTCTACATCACAACAGAACAGTTGTATATATTTTCTCTACATCACAACAGAACAGTTGTATATATTTTCTTTACTTCACAACAGAACAGTTGTATATATTTTCTCTATGTCACAACAGAGCAGTTGTATCTATTTTCTCTGTCACAACAGAATAGTAGTATATATTTTCTTTACATCACAACAGAACAGTTGTATATATTTTCTCTATGTCACAACAGAACAGTTGTATATATTTTCTCTATGTCACAACAGAACAGTTGTATATATTTTCTCTACTTCACAACAGAACAGTTGTATATATTTTCTCTATGTCACAACAGAACAGTTGTATATATTTTCTCTACTTCACAACAGAACAGTTGTATATATTTTCTCTACTTCACAACAGAACAGTTGTATATATTTTCTATATCACAACAGAACAGTTGTATATATTTTCTCTACTCACAACAGAACAGTTGTATATATTTTCTTTACATCACAACAGAACAGTTGTATATATTTTCTTACATCACAACAGAACAGTTGTATATATTTTCTCTACATCAAAACAGAACAGTTGTATATATTTTCTCTAATTCATAACAGAACAGTTGTATATATTTTCTCTACTTCACAACAGAACAGTTGTATATATTTTCTCTACTTCACAACAGAACAGTTGTATATATTTTCTCTATATCACAACAGAACAGTTGTATATATTTTCTTTACATCACAACAGAACAGTTGTATATATTTTCTCTACTTCACAACAGAACAGTTGTATATATTTTCTTTACATCACAACAGAACAGTTGTATATATTTTCTCTACATCACAACAGAACAGTTGTATATATTTTCTTTTTCACAACAGAACAGTTGTATATATTTTCTCAAATCACAACAGAACAGTTGTATATATTTTCTTTACTATCACAACAGAACAGTTGTATATATTTTCTCTACTTCACAACAGAACAGTTGTATATATTTTCTTTACATCACAACAGAACAGTTGTATATATTTTCTCTATGTCACAACAGAACAGTTGTATATATTTTCTTTACATCACAACAGAACAGTTGTATATATTTTCTTTACATCACAACAGAACAGTTGTATATATTTTCTCTACTTCACAACAGAACAGTTGTATATATTTTCTCTACTTCACAACAGAACAGTTGTATATATTTTCAATATCACAACAGAACAGTTGTATATATTTTCTTTACATCACAACAGAACAGTTGTATATATTTTCTTTATATCACAACAGAACAGTTGTATATATTTTCTTTATATCACAACAGAACAGTTGTATATATTTTCTTTACATCGCAACAGAACAGTTGTATATATTTTCTTTTACTTCACAACAGAACAGTTGTATATATTTTCTCTGTCACAACAGAGCAGTTGTATATATTTTCTCTACTTCACAACAGAACAGTTGTATATATTTTCTTTACATCACAACAGAACAGTTGTATATATTTTCTCTACTTCACAACAGAACAGTTGTATATATTTTCTTTACATCACAACAGAACAGTTGTGTATATTTTCTTTATGTCACAACAGAACAGTTGTATATATTTTCTTTACATCACAACAGAACAGTTGTATATATTTTCTTTACATCACAACAGAACAGTTGTATATATTTTCTTTACATCACAACAGAACAGTTGTATATATTTTCTCTATGTCACAACAGAACAGTTGTATATATTTTCTCTATGTCACAACAGAACAGTTGTATATATTTTCTCTATGTCACAACAGAACAGTTGTATATATTTTCTCTACTTCACAACAGAACAGTTGTATATATTTTCAATATCACAACAGAACAGTTGTATATATTTTCTTTACATCACAACAGAACAGTTGTATATATTTTCTTTTTCTTCACAACAGAACAGTTGTATATATTTTCTCTACATCACAACAGAACAGTTGTATATATTTTCTCTAACAGAACAGTTCACAACAGAACAGTTGTATATATTTTCAATATCACAACAGAACAGTTGTATATATTTTCTCTACTCACAACAGAACAGTTGTATATATTTTCTTTACATCACAACAGAACAGTTGTATATATTTTCTTTATGTCACAACAGAACAGTTGTATATATTTTCTCTACTTCACAACAGAACAGTTGTATATATTTTTCAATATCACAACAGAACAGTTGTATATATTTTCTCTACTTCACAACAGAACAGTTGTATATATTTTCTCTATATCACAACAGAACAGTTGTATATATTTTCTATATTCACAACAGAACAGTTGTATATATTTTCTCTACTCACAACAGAACAGTTGTATATATTTTCTCTACTTCACAACAGAACAGTTGTATATATTTTCAATATCACAACAGAACAGTTGTATATATTTTCTCTAACTTCACAACAGAACAGTTGTATATATTTTCTCTATCACAACAGAACAGTTGTATATATTTTCTTTACATCACAACAGAACAGTTGTATATATTTTCTCTATGTCACAACAGAACAGTTGTATATATTTTCTTTACATCACAACAGAACAGTTGTATATATTTTCTCTTATCACAACAGAACAGTTGTATATATTTTCTCTACATCACAACAGAACAGTTGTATATATTTTCTTTACATCACAACAGAACAGTTGTATATATTTTCTCTACTTCACAACAGAACAGTTGTATATATTTTCTCTACTTCACAACAGAACAGTTGTATATATTTTCAATATCACAACAGAACAGTTGTATATATTTTCTTTACATCACAACAGAACAGTTGTATATATTTTCTCTATGTCACAACAGAACAGTTGTATATATTTTCTTTACTTCACAACAGAACAGTTGTGTATATTTTCTCTATGTCACAACAGAGCAGTTGTATATATTTTCTCTGTCACAACAGAATAGTTGTATATATTTTCTTTACATCACAACAGAACAGTTGTATATATTTTCTCTATGTCACAACAGAACAGTTGTATATATTTTCTCTATGTCACAACAGAACAGTTGTATATATTTTCTCTACTTCACAACAGAACAGTTGTATATATTTTCTCTATGTCACAACAGAACAGTTGTATATATTTTCTCTACTTCACAACAGAACAGTTGTATATATTTTCTCTACTTCACAACAGAACAGTTGTACAACAGAACAGTTATATATATTTTCAATATCACAACAGAACAGTTGTATATATTTTCTCTACTTCACAACAGAACAGTTGTATATATTTTCTTTATATCACAACAGAACAGTTGTATATATTTTCTTTACATCACAACAGAACAGTTGTATATATTTTCTCTATCACAACAGAACAGTTGTATATATTTTCTCTATGTCACAACAGAACAGTTGTATATATTTTCTTTACATCACAACAGAACAGTTGTATATATTTTCTCTACTTCACAACAGAACAGTTGTATATATTTTCTCTACTCACAACAGAACAGTTGTATATATTTTCTCTACATCACAACAGAACAGTTGTATATATTTTCAATATCACAACAGAACAGTTGTATATATTTTCTTTACATCACAACAGAACAGTTGTATATATTTTCTCTATGTCACAACAGAACAGTTGTATATATTTTCTTTACATCACAACAGAACAGTTGTATATATTTTCTCTACATCACAACAGAACAGTTGTATATATTTTCTTTACATCACAACAGAACAGTTGTGTATATTTTCTCTAATCACAACAGAACAGTTGTATATATTTTCTCTACATCACAACAGAACAGTTGTATATATTTTCTCTATGTCACAACAGAACAGTTGTATATATTTTCTTTACATCACAACAGAACAGTTGTATATATTTTCTTTACATCACAACAGAACAGTTGTATATATTTTCTATTACATCACAACAGAACAGTTGTATATATTTTCTCTACTTCACAACAGAACAGTTGTATATATTTTCTCTACTTCACAACAGAACAGTTGTATATATTTTCTCTATATCACAACAGAACAGTTGTATATATTTTCTCTACTTCACAACAGAACAGTTGTATATATTTTCTCTACTTCACAACAGAACAGTTGTATATATTTTCTTTCATCACAACAGAACAGTTGTATGTATTTTCTCTGTCACAACAGAACAGTTGTATATATTTTCTTTACATCACAACAGAACAGTTGTATATATTTTCTTTACATCACAACAGAACAGTTGTATATATTTTCTTTACATCACAACAGAACAGTTGTATATATTTTCTCTATGTCACAACAGAACAGTTGTATATATTTTCTTTACATCACAACAGAACAGTTGTATATATTTTCTCTACTTCACAACAGAACAGTTGTATATATTTTCTTTACATCACAACAGAACAGTTGTATATATTTTCTCTACATCACAACAGAACAGTTGTATATATTTTCTCTCACAACAGAACAGTTGTCACAACAGAACAGTTGTATATATTTTCTCTACATCACAACAGAACAGTTGTATATATTTTCTCTATGTCACAACAGAACAGTTGTATATATTTTCTCTACATTGTATATATTTTCACATCAGAACAGAACAGTTGTGTATATTTTCTTTATGTCACAACAGAACAGTTGTATATATTTTCTTTACATCACAACAGAAGAGTTGTGTATATTTTCTCTTATGTCACAACAGAACAGTTGTATATATTTTCTCTATCACAACAGAACAGTTGTATATATTTTCTTTACATCACAACAGAACAGTTGTATATATTTTCTTATCACAACAGAACAGTTGTATATATTTTCTTTACATCACAACAGAACAGTTGTATATATTTTCTCTACATCACAACAGAACAGTTGTATATATTTTCTCTACATCACAACAGAACAGTTGTATATATTTTCTCTACTTCACAACAGAACAGTTGTATATATTTTCTCTACTTCACAACAGAACAGTTGTATATATTTTCTCTACTCACAACAGAACAGTTGTATATATTTTCAATATCACAACAGAACAGTTGTATATATTTTCTTTACATCACAACAGAACAGTTGTATATATTTTCTCTATATCACAACAGAACAGTTGTATATATTTTCTCTACTTCACAACAGAACAGTTCACAACAGAACAGTTGTATATATTTTCTTTACATCACAACAACAGAACAGTTGTACTAATTTTCTTTGCATCACAACAGAACAGTTGTACTATTTTTTTTTGCATCACAACAGAACAGTTGTACTATTTTTCTTTGCATCACAACAGAACAGTTGTATATAGTTTCTCTATGTCACAACAGAACAGTTGTATATATTTTCTCTTTTGTACATCACAACAGAACAGTTGTATATATTTTCTCTACATCACAACAGAACAGTTGTATATATTTTCTCTACTTCACAACAGAACAGTTGTATATATTTTCTCTACTTCACAACAGAACAGTTGTATATATTTTCTTTACATCACAACAGAACAGTTGTATATATTTTCTCTATGTCACAACAGAACAGTTGTATATATTTTCTTTACATCACAAACAGAACAGTTGTATATATTTTCTCTAATGTCACAACAGAACAGTTGTATATATTTTCTCTACTCACACAACAGAACAGTTGTATATATTTTCTTTACATCACAACAGAACAGTTGTATATATTTTCTTTACATCACAACAGAACAGTTGTATATATTTTCTCTACTTCACAACAGAACAGTTGTATATATTTTCTCTACATCACAACAGAACAGTTGTATATATTTTCTCTGTCACAACAGAGCAGTTGTATATATTTTCTCTGTCACAACAGAATAGTTGTATATATTTTCTTTACATCACAACAGAACAGTTGTATATATTTTCTTTACATCACAACAGAACAGTTGTGTATATTTTCTCTGTCACAACAGAGCAGTTGTTTGTATTTTCTATTTGTCACAACAGAACAATTGTGTATATTTTCTCTATTTCAAAAGAGAACAGTTGTATATATTTTCTCTACTTCACAAACAGAACAGTTGTATATATTTTCTCTACAACAGAACACAACAGAACAGTTGTATATATTTTCTTTACATCACAACAGAACAGTTGTATATATTTTCTTTACATCACAACAGAACAGTTGTATATATTTTCTTTACATCACAACAGAACAGTTGTATATATTTTCTTTACATCACAACAGAACAGTTGTATATATTTTCTCTATGTCACAACAGAACAGTTGTATATATTTTCTCTACATCACAACAGAACAGTTGTATATATTTTCTCTACTTCACAACAGAACAGTTGTATATATTTTCTCTACTTCACAACAGAACAGTTGTATATATTTTCTCTACTTCACAACAGAACAGTTGTATATATTTTCAATATCACAACAGAACAGTTGTATATATTTTCTCTACATCACAACAGAACAGTTGTATATATTTTCTTTACATCACAACAGAACAGTTGTATATATTTTCTCTATGTCACAACAGAACAGTTGTATATATTTTCTCTACATCACAACAGAACAGTTGTATATATTTTCTCTACATCACAACAGAACAGTTGTATATATTTTCTCTACTTCACAACAGAACAGTTGTATATATTTTCTCTACTTCACAACAGAACAGTTGTATATATTTTCTCTATATCACAACAGAACAGTTGTATATATTTTCTCTACATCACAACAGAACAGTTGTATATATTTTCTCTACATCACAACAGAACAGTTGTATATATTTTCTTTACATCACAACAGAACAGTTGTATATATTTTCTTTACATCACAACAGAACAGTTGTATATATTTTCTCTATGTCACAACAGAGCAGTTGTATATATTTTCTCTTGTATATCACAACAGAACAGTTGTATATATTTTCTTTACATCACAACAGAACAGTTGTATATATTTTCTCTACATCACAACAGAACAGTTGTATATATTTTCTCTATGTCACAACAGAACAGTTGTATATATTTTCTTTACATCACAACAGAACAGTTGTATATATTTTCTCTATCACAACAGAACAGTTGTATATATTTTCTCTACTTCACAACAGAACAGTTGTATATATTTTCTTTACATCACAACAGAACAGTTGTATATATTTTCTCTATGTCACAACAGAACAGTTGTATATATTTTCTTTACATCACAACAGAACAGTTGTATATATTTTCTTTACATCACAACAGAACAGTTGTATATATTTTCTCTACTTCACAACAGAACAGTTGTATATATTTTCTCTACTTCACAACAGAACAGTTGTATATATTTCTATATACAACAGAACAGTTGTATATATTTTCAATATCACAACAGAACAGTTGTATATATTTTCTCTATATCACAACAGAACAGTTGTATATATTTTCTCTACATCACAACAGAACAGTTGTATATATTTTCTCTACTTCACAACAGAACAGTTGTATATATTTTCAATATCACAACAGAACAGTTGTATATATTTTCTCTACTTCACAACAGAACAGTTGTATATATTTTCTTTACATCACAACAGAACAGTTGTATATATTTTCTTTACATCACAACAGAACAGTTGTATATATTTTCTTTACATCACAACAGAACAGTTGTATATATTTTCTTTACATCACAACAGAATAGTTGTATATATTTTTTTAACATCACAACAGAACAGTTGTATATATTTTCTCTATGTCACAACAGAACAGTTGTATATATTTTCTTTACATCACAACAGAACAGTTGTATATATTTTCTCTACTTCACAACAGAACAGTTGTATATATTTTCTCTACTTCACAACAGAACAGTTGTATATATTTTCTTTACATCGCAACAGAACAGTTGTACATATTTTCTTTGAATCACAACAGAACAGTTGTATATATTTTCTCTATGTCACAACAGAACAGTTGTATATATTTTCTTTACATCCCAACAGAACAGTTGCATACATTTTCTCTAATTCATAACAGAACATTTCTATATATTTTCTCTACTTCACAACAGAACAGTTGTATATATTTTCAATATCACAACAGAACAGTTGTATATATTTTCTTTACATCACAACAGAACAGTTGTATATATTTTCTTTTCTTCACAACAGAACAGTTCTATATATTTTCTCTGTCACAACAGAGCAGTTGTATATAGTTTCTCTACTTCGTAACAGAACATTTATATATATTTTCAATATCACAACAGAACAGTTGTATATATTTTCTCTATGTCACAACAGAACAGTTGTATGTATTTTCTCTCTGTTACAACAGAACAGTTGTATATATTTTCTTTACATTACAACAGAACAGTTGTATATATTTTCTTTACATCACAACAGAACAGTTGTATATATTTTCTCTGTCACAACAGAACAGTTGTATATATTTTCTTTACATCACAACAGAACAGTTATATATATTTTCAGTATCACAACAGAACAGTTGTATATATTTTCTCTACTTCACAACAGAACAGTTGTATATATTTTCAATATCACAACAGAACAGTTGTATATATTTTCTTTATTACATCACAACAGAACAGTTGTATATATTTTCTTTATGTCACAACAGAGCAGTTGTATATATTTTCTCTATGTCACAACAGAACAGTTGTATATATTTTCTCTATGTCAAAACAGAACAGTTGTATATATTTTCTCTAATGTCACAACAGAACAGTTGTATATATTTTCTTTACATCACAACAGAACAGTTGTATATATTTTCTCTATGTCACAACAGAACAGTTGTATATATTTTCTTTACATCACAACAGAACAGTTGTATATATTTTATCTATGTCACAACAGAACAGTTGTATATATTTTCTCTACTTCACAACAGAACAGTTGTATATATTTTCTCTACTTCACAACAGAACAGTTATATATTTTTTCAATATCACAACAGAACAGTTGTATATATTTTCTCTACTTCACAACAGAACAGTTGTATATATTTTCAATATCAGAACAGAACAGTTGTATATATTTTCATGACATCACAACAGAACAGTTGTATATATTTTCTTTACATCACAACAGAACAGTTGTATATATTTTCTCTATGTCACAACAGAACAGTTGTATATATTTTCTCTACATCACAACAGAACAGTTGTATATATTTTCTCTACTTCACAACAGAACAGTTGTATATATTTTCTCTATATCACAACAGAACAGTTGTATATATTTTCTCTACTTCACAACAGAACAGTTGTATATATTTTCTCTACTTCACAACAGAACAGTTGTATATATTTTCTCTCTGTCACAACAGAACAGTTGTATATATTTTCTCTACATCACAACAGAACAGTTGTATATATTTTCTCTACATCACAACAGAACAGTTGTATATATTTTCTCTATGTCACAACAGAACAGTTGTATATATTTTCTCTACATCACAACAGAACAGTTGTATATATTTTCTTTACATCACAACAGAACAGTTGTATATATTTTCTCTACATCACAACAGAACAGTTGTATATATTTTCTTTACATCACAACAGAACAGTTGTGTATATTTTCTCTATGTCACAACAGAGCAGTTGTATATATTTTCTCTACATCACAACAGAACAGTTGTATATATTTTCTTTACATCACAACAGAACAGTTGTATATATTTTCTTTACATCACAACAGAACAGTTGTATATATTTTCTTTACATCACAACAGAACAGTTGTATATATTTTCTTTACATCACAACAGAACAGTTGTATATATTTTCTCTATGTCACAACAGAGCAGTTGTATATATTTTCTTCTACATCACAACAGAACAGTTGTATATATTTTCTCTACATCACAACAGAACAGTTGTATATATTTTCTTTACATCACAACAGAACAGTTGTATATATTTTCTCTACATCACAACAGAACAGTTGTATATATTTTCTTTACATCACAACAGAACAGTTGTATATATTTTCTCTATGTCACAACAGAACAGTTGTATATATTTTCTTTACATCACAACAGAACAGTTGTATATATTTTCTCTACAGTTGTATATAACAGAACAGTTGTATATATTTTCTCTACTTCACAACAGAACAGTTGTATATATTTTCAATATCATAACAGAACAGTTGTATATATTTTCTTTACATCGCAACAGAACAGTTGTATATATTTTCTTTACATCACAACAGAACAGTTGTATATATTTTCTCTATGTCACAATAGAGCAGTTGTATATATTTTCTACTTCACAACAGAACAGTTGTATATATTTTCTCTAATTCACAACAGAACAGTTGTATATATTTTTTACTGTCACAACAGAACAGTTGTATATATTTTCTCTGTCACAACAGAACAGTTGTATATATTTTCTTTACATTCACAACAGAACAGTTGTATATATTTTCTTTACATCACAACAGAACAGTTGTATATATTTTCTTTACATCACAACAGAACAGTTGTATATATTTTCTTTATGTCACAACAGAACAGTTGTATATATTTTCTCTATGTCACAACAGAACAGTTGTATATATTTTCTCTATGTCACAAAAGAGCAGTTCTATATATTTTCTCTACATCACAACAGAACAGTTGTATATATTTTCTCTACTTCACAACAGAACAGTTGTATATATTTTCTCTATATCACAACAGAACAGTTGTATATATTTTCTTTACATCACAACAGAACAGTTGTATATATTTTCTCTATGTCACAACAGAACAGTTGTATATATTTTCTTTACATCGCAACAGAACAGTTGTATATATTTTCTCTACTTTTTTTGTATATATTTTCTCTATGTCACAACAGAACAGTTGTATATATTTTCTCTACTTCACAACAGAACAGTTGTATATATTTTCTCTACATCACAACAGAACAGTTGTATATATTTTCTCTACATCACAACAGAACAGTTGTATATATTTTCTTTACATCACAACAGAACAGTTGTATATATTTTCTCTATGTCAATCTATCACAACAGAACAGTTGTATATATTTTCTCTAACATCACAACAGAACAGTTGTATATATTTTCTTTACATCACAACAGAACAGTTGTATATATTTTCTCTATGTCACAACAGAACAGTTGTATATATTTTCTTTACATCACAACAGAACAGTTGTATATATTTTCTCTACTTATATATTTTCTTTCACAACAGAACAGTTGTATATATTTTCTCCATCACAACAGAACAGTTGTATATATTTTCTCTAATTCATAACAGAACAGTTGTATATATTTTCTCTACTTCACAACAGAACAGTTGTATATATTTTCTTTATCACAACAGAACAGTTGTATATATTTTCTTTACATCACAACAGAACAGTTGTATATATTTTCTTTACAACAGAACAGTTCACAACAGAACAGTTGTATATATTTTCTTTGCATCACAACAGAAGAGTTGTATATATTTTTTCTATATCACAACAGAACATTTGTATATATTTTCTTTACATCGCAACAGAACAGTTATATATATTTTCTCTATCACAACAGAACAGTTATATATATTTTCTCTACATCACAACAGAACAGTTGTATATATTTTCTCTATTCACAACAGAACAGTTGTATATTTTTTCACAAAGAGCAGTTCTATCACAAATTCAGAACAGTTGTATATATTTTCTCTACTTCACAACAGAACAGTTGTATATATTTTCTCTGTCACAACAGAACAGTTGTATATATTTTCTTTACATCGCAACAGAACAGTTGTATATATTTTCTTAACATCACAACAGAACAGTTGTATATATTTTCTTTATGTCACAACAGAACAGTTGTATATATTTTCTCTACTTCACAACAGAACAGTTGTATATATTTTCTTTACATCGCAACAGAACAGTTGTATATATTTTCTCTACGTCACAACAGAACAGTTGTATATATTTTCTCTTACTTCACAACAGAACAGTTGTATATATTTTCAATATCACAACAAAATAGTTGTATATATTTTCTTTCCATCTCCACAGAACAGTTGTATATATTTTCTCTACTTCACAACAGAACAGTTGTATATATTTTCTCTACTTCACAACAGAACAGTTGTATATATTTTCTGTCTGTCACAACAGAACAGTTGTGTATATTTTCTCTATGTCACAACAGAGCAGTTGTATCTATTTTCTCTGTCACAACAGAATAGTTGTATATATTTTCTTTACATCACAACAGAACAGTTGTATATATTTTCACATCACAACAGAACAGTTGTATATATTTTCTTTACATCGCAACAGAACAGTTGCATACATTTTCACTAATTCATAACAGAACATTTGTATATATTTAATCTACTTCACAACAGAACAGTTATATATATTTTCAATATCACAACAGAACAGTTGTATATATTTTCTTTACTTCACAACAGAACAGTTGTATATATCTTCAATATCATAACAGAACAGTTGTATACATCTTCTCTACTTCACAAAAGAACAGTTGTATATATTTTCTCTACTTCACAACAGAACAGTTATATATATTTTCAATATCACAACAGAACAGTGTGTATATTTTCTCTATTTCACAACAGAACAGTTGTATATATTTTCTTTACATCACAACAGAACAGTTGTATATATTTTCTCTACTTCACAACAGAACAGTTGTATATATTTTCTTTACATCACAACAGAAGAGTTGTGTATATTTTCTGTATGTCACAACAGAGCAGTTGTATATATTTTCTCTGTCACAACAGAATAGTTGTATATATTTTTTTAACATCGCTACAGAACAGTTGTATATATTTTTTTTACATCACAACAGAACAGTTGTATATATTTTCTTTACATCGCAACAGAACAGTTGCATATATTTTCTCTACTTCCCAACAGAACAGTTGTATATATTTTCAATATCAGAACAGAACAGTTGTATATATTTTATTTACATCGCAACAGAACAGTTGTATATATTTTCTCTGCATCACAACAGAACAGTTGTATATATTTTCTCTATGTCACAACAGAACAGTTGTATATATTTTCTTTACATCGCAACAGAACAGTTGTATATATTTTCTCTATGTCACAACAGAGCAGTTGTATACATTTTCCCTATGTCACAAAAGAGCAGTTCTATATATTTTCTCTACTTCACAAAAGAACAGTTATATATATTTTCAATATCACAACAGAAGAGTTGTATATATTTTCTTTACATCATAACAGAACAGTTGTGTATATTTTCTTTTCTTCACAACAGAACAGTTCTATATATTTTCTTCACAAACAGAACAGTTGTATATATTTTCTCTGTCACAACAGAACAGTTGTGTATATTTTCTTTACATCACAACAGAACAGTTGTATATATTTTCTCTATGTCACAACAGAACAGTTGTATATATTTTCCTTCACAACAGAACAGTTGTATATATTTTCTCTACTTCACAAAAGAACATTTATATATATTTTCAATATCACAACAGAACAGTTGTATATATTTTCTTTACATCACAAGAGAACAGTTGTATATATTTTCTTTACTTCACAACAGAACACTTATATATATTTTCAATATCACAAGAAAACAGTGTATATATTTTCTCTGTCACAACAGAATAGTAGTGTATATTTTCTTTACATCACAACAGAACAGTTGTATATATTTTCTTTACATCACAACAGAACAGTTGTATATTTTCTTTACATCACAACAGAACAGTTGTACATATTTTCTTTGCATCACAACAGAACAGTTATTTATATTTTCTTTATGTCACAACAGAGCTGTTGTATACATTTTCCCTATGTCACAAAAGAGCAGATCTATATATTTTCTCTAATTGGTAAGAGAACAGTTGTATACATCTTCTCCACTTCACAACAAAACAGTTGTATATATTTTCTCTACTTTTCAACAGAACAGTTCTATATATTTTCTTTACATCACAACAGAATACTTGTATATATTTCTTTAACATCACAACAGAACAGTTGTATATATTTTCTCTATGTCACAACAGAACAGTTGTATATATTTTCTTTACATCAACAGAAGAGTTGCATACATTTTCGCAACAGAACAGTTGTATATATTTTATCTACTTCACAACAGAACAGTTATATGTATATTGAATATCACAACAGAACAGTTGTATATATTTTCTCTACTTCATAACAGAACAGTTGTATATATTTTCTTTACATCGCAACAGAACAGTTGTATATATTTTCTTTACATCCTAACAGAACAGTTGTATACATTTTCTCTAATTCATAACAGAACATTTCTATATATTTTCTCTACTTCACAACAGAACAGTTATATATATTTTCTCTACTTCACAATAGAACAGTTGTATATATTTTCAATATCGCAACAGAACAGTTGTGTATATATTTTCTTTACTCACAACAGAACAGTTGTATTTATTTTCAATGTCAGAACAGAACAGTTGTATATATTTTCTTTACATCGCAACAGAACAGTTGTACATATTTTCTTTGCATCACAACAGAACAGTTGTATATATTTTCTCTATTTCACAACAGAACAATTGTACATATTCTCTTTACATCGCAACAGAACAGTTGTATATATTTTCTCTATGTCACAAAAGAGCAGTTCTATATATTTTCTCTACTTCACAACAGAATAGTTGTATATACTTTCAATATCACAACAGAACAGTTGTATATATTTTCTTTATATCGCAACAGAACAGTTGTATACATCTTCAATATCACAACAGAACAGTTGTATATATTTTCTCTACTTCACAACAGAACAGTTGTATATACTTTCAATATCACAACAGAACAGTTGTATATATCTTCAATATCACAACAGAACAGTTGTATATATTTTTTCTACTTCACAACAGAACAGTTGTATATATTTTCTTTACATCGCAACAGAACAGTTGTATATATTTTCTTTTCTTCACAACAGAACAGTTCTATATATTTTCTCTGTCACAACAGAGCAGTTGTATGTAGATTCTCTACTTCGTAACAGAACATTTATATATATTTTCAATATCACAACAGAACAGTTGTGTATATTTTATGTATGTCACAACAGAGCAGTTGTATGTATTTTCTCTGTGTTACAACAGAACAGTTGTATATATTTTCTTTACATCACAACAGAACAGTTGTATATATTTTCTCTACTTCACAAAAGAAGAGTTGTATATATTTTATTTACATCGCAACAGGACAGTTGTATATATTTTCTCTGTCACAACAGAGCAGTTGTATACATCTTCTCTACTTCATAACAGAACAGTTGTATATATTTTCTCTACTTCACAATAGAACAGTTATATATATTTTCAATATCAGAACAGAACAGTTGTATATATTTTTTTTACTTCACAACAGAACAGTTGTATATATTTTTTTGTCACAACAGAGCAGTTGTATATATTTTCTCTACATCGTTACAGAACAGTTGTATATATTTTCTTTATTTCACAACAGAACAGTTGTATATATTTTCTTTGTCACAACAGAGCAGTTGTATATATTTTCTCTACTTCGTAACAGAACAGTTGTATACATCTTCTCTACTTCACAACAGTACAGTTGTATCTTTTCTGTATCATAACAGAATGTTTACAAACAGAAGCAGTATCTCTGCATAAATAGTTATAAATATGATATTTACACCATTTATCCAACAGAATTAGAAATTGAAAATACTTCAATTTCTAAAGAGATACACATTATTTAGATATAGAAGTTAAAGTAATTGATTAAAATAATCTATAGATCTCTATTTTCTTGTGTTTTTTTGTTTTTATATTTTAAGGGTCAATATTTAACCTCTTTCGAACCACCAACGAACCTTTGCCACCAGATTGCAGCATATTCTTGTTAACTTTAAATCTTGTCGGTTTAGCCATTAATCACTAGCCCAGTTAAATTTAACTTTATGAGTAGGACGAAGAGAAGGCTTCTTCTGAGCTCCCTTAATTGCTTTGCATCTCTTCTTAAGATGCTAAGCGTTAAATCGGAATACCTGCCACGATTTTAAATAATAAACTATCACACACGACTCACTGAATCAGTTTTCAAAGCATTAAATAACAATCAGGTTAGGATAGGCGTATTTTTAGACATTAAAAAACATTTGACAGTGTTTGGCATAACGCCTTTAAGTACAAATTAAGTAATTTGAAAGTAAATTAATCTATTATCAAATGAATATCAAACTTCCTAACAGATAGAACAGCTGAAGTATGAGTGAACAAAATCTTATCAAAATCTTTCAAAATAACTCTAGGAGTGCCCAAAGGATCCGTCCTTTTGCCAGTCCTTTACATTATTTCCTTGTCTAACTCACACGTACAATTCACAGTACACAGACGACATTGCTATCTTGTAAAACATTTGGCGCCTGTCCTGTGAAAGTGGGTTTTCCCGGGGCACTCCAGTTTTCCCTCTCATCCAAATCTCAGGCATTGGATCTTTATATTCCAGTCAAGGCAATATTCTTGCCCGGCCACGAACCGTTGCCGTTTGAGTTGATATCTCTTCAGCTTTTTGAACTACGGGCTCCGGCCTGTCTCACTTCCCTAGTGCCACCTTTGTCTTGGACCCCTTTCTCACCCGTCATTTTCATAACGCCCCATCTCATTTAATTACCTTAAACAAGTCAAACCACATTACAATAAAACTTCCACGTAAAAGTAAATAATCTTCCACGAGCGGCGACGAAGAGAAACCACAACATTTCTGACCACCCCTGTTGGGGAGAGAATTCCTCAGACTTCTCTCTCTCTCTAAACTAAACCCCTGCCAAATCCGTTTGCGTTTTAAACTATCGCTTTACTGATGTGTTAATTAGTGCCTCTACCGTACTGGGGGCAGGAATGCTAACTTCAAGAGGTATGTTTTATCTTACTTATCCCTAAATGGAAGTACCTTATTTTCATTTTTTTCATCTTTTTATGCTTTTATTTTTCTTATTCTTATTTTAACTCGGGAGAGCAGTCACCTTCCCACAATTCTCTGCAGCCAGTGAAGGGTGATATAAATGCGCGACGTGGGAAGCTTGAGCACCCGCATCTCGCTCTTCTAGTTTTTAGTTTCTTATGTGAAACTAGCGAATTGGAGATTAAGACTGATAAACGGTGTATCCCCACCACATGTGGGTCGTACTTCGGTAGTCACCTCCAAAACCTAGGATATATTTTATAATCACACGTTGTAGCTTCTACCTAGGATCCTTTTGAAAAATATGCAGCGTATTTTGTTTATGGCTTAAAAAATTATGGTTATATATATTGTAACCTGTATATCGTTACCGTTTTCTTAATAATCACTTCCTCAAGGGTTACTATGAGCTATAACATAAATCACCTAAGGGCTCAGCAAGGCCCAACATGACCGTGCCTTGAAACTATGATGTTTCTCTGAGACAAATTAATATTAAAGAAAAGTTTTGAGTTAATTTCATAGATGAAGTTGAAAAGCTCACGATAATAAATTAGTCTCAGATTCTTGTAGCTCTATCCATTTCCATGTACCAAGACGCTGGTTACTTCCAGCTGGTAGCTGCAGTATTGTATATCTGTCCATTTCTTTTTATTTAAACATTGTACAAAATATTATGAGTTATTCATGTGAACTACAGTTGCACGAGCTAACATGTTACACTGATGTTAACTGACATGCCACAGAACGCGTTAATTTATTACACTTTTGTTAACTGAGGTATTACAACAGATGGTAATATGCTATACTTTCATTAATTGCTACAGCTGAAGATAATATTATACTCTCATTAACTGCTACAACAGATGGTAATATATTATAATTTCTTTAACTACTATAGATGAAGGTAATATGTTGCATTTTCATACATTAACGATTATGTCTACACTGTTAACGATGCCACAGCATCGTAGTCCAGACGTTAATGGTTATGTTTACAATACTAATGTTACTACCTTATTGTAGCCAAGATATTAATGGTTATGTCTACAATATGAACATCACTACGTCATCTTAGTTCAGACATAAATGGTCATGTCTGGAATACCAACGTTACTACCTTTTTGTAGTCCAGACATTAATGGTTATGTCTACAATATTAATAATACTACATTATCGTAGTCTAGACATTTACTATGACGTCAACAATATTAATGTTATTACGTTATCGTAGTCTAGACATTTACTATTACGTCAACAATATTAATGTTATTACGTTATCGTAGTCTAGACATTAATGGTTTAGTCGACAGTACTAACGTCACTACCTTACTGTAGTCAAGACATTAATGGTTATATCTACAATATTAATGTTACTTCCTTATCGTAGTCTAGACATTAATGGTTATGTCTACAATATTAATGTTACTTCCTTATCGTAGTTTAGACATTAATGGTTATGTCTACAATATTAACGTTACTACCTTATTGTAGTCCAGACATTAATGGTTATGTCTACAATATTAAAGTTACTACCTTACTGTAGTCCAGACATTAATGGTTATATCTACAATGTTAATGTTACTACCTTATTGTAGTCCAGACATTAATGGTTATGTCTACAATATGAACATTACTACGTCATCTTAGTCCAGACATTAATGGTCATGTCTGCAATACTAACGTTACTACCTTACCGTAGTCCAGGCATTAATGGTTATATCTACAATATTAATGTTACTACCTTATTGTAGTCCAGACATTAATGGTTATATCTACAATACTGATGTTACTTCCTTATTGCAGAGATGCCAACCATTACGATTTGAGCGTAATCATTACGATTTTGGTGTATACATTACGACTATACGCTCATACAGACAAATATTACGACTTGTTGCAACTCCCAAATTATTATATATTATATAGGCCTATACAATAAAGTGATAAATTGTTCCCCCAGGGCTTGAAAGGGGTGAAAAGAAAATTTCTAGTGAGAAAAAAAATTTTTGATAATAAATAAAAGATATAGCCCAAATGGTCACTTACGATAATCATGTTTGTGTTTGAAATAATAAATAATATTTGTATCTCCGACGTCTACCAATAGTTTGAGTGCGGTGCTTCTCCATTCTGGGTACGTGGGGTAATCCATAGTTACGTCATCAGTGCTTGTCAACCAATCAGCGCTCGTGTAGATGGGTATTTCTCGTTTTCTAAGCGGCATAAAACACCAATGCGATCGTTCACAAGATGGAAAAAAGAGGCCTCGTTCACAGCCACTACTGCAGACCAAACCTATCTGTGCCAGCCATGGAACACTGAATTTAAAGTAAGTTGTTCCCCTACTAAAAGTCCAGTCAATCTTTATTCTGTATTCCTCAGGGGCGTCGACCCATCAATTCAACCAGAAGAAATTAGACAAACCATAGAACCCCAAATACAAGCCAAGGTATATGCAGTTCATCGAATTTATTCTAAGAACAGTAATCATCCCATACACTTCATGAAGATAGTGACAACGTCGAAGTACAGTGCTGACTGTATTTTACGAGACGGCTGTTATTATCATATATTTCATTTTAGAGCCGAACGCCCACATCGACGACCACTCAATACTGGTTCAAACAAAGCACCCAGATATCGCAAACAACCAACGGAAATCTTCCAACATGAAACTACCAAAATACCGCCGAGTCCAGACCGTATTAGAAGAAACATGAAGACGGATTCAGACAACCCGACTCAGAAGACGACAATTGCCATTGTTAGCAACACGCCAAGTTCCAGTAGTTCAAGAAAGAAAAAGGACAGTTCATGCCAGATTTCAATCCCAGTTCCACAGAATTCAATAACCAGCCAGACTCAAACCATTACGAAGATAACCATCGACGCGACAGCACAAACTGAAAAACAATCTACCTCCACGCAGAAAACTCAAACCAAAATCTCGAGAAGAAACAAAGTATCACAGACCAGCGAAGAACAACTCACCGAAGAACAGCCAGTAGTTCCGCCACCAAGACCACGTTTCTCACATGCACCAATGGGCTTCAAGTGTGGAAACAAGTTCATGATGAAATTACCACCCGATCTGCAAGACTGCAGCTAACAGTTTCCACGTATACCACCAACATAGTTCATCAGTTTGTTTTTTTGTTTTTTTTCCTCTGTTTGTTCTGTTTTTCTTTCTTCCCAGCTACTTCCGGGCACGGTCTGGGTAGATTATTCGGCGCCCAAGCCTTGAAAGTGGGTTTTCTCGGGGTACTCCCGTTTTCCCCCACAGCAAAATCTCTGGCATCGGACCTGTAGGTCCCAGCCTCATTCTGAAAAGGGCCATTTACCCAGTCACAGGGTATCTAATCAATCACAGTAAATTTTAAAAATCAATTCGCCAGCCGCCAGTGTACTCCGTCCTCGAGCCAAGGTCTGGCTCACTTCACTTTCGCTGCTTTCGTCCAGTTCTCCCGTTCTTCCTCTCACTCACAAATACACCACTCCATTTTTTGAAATGTTAAAAATAAAGTAAAAATTCCACGGATATTTTAAAACATTTCTCATGTAAGGGGACGAAGAGGAACTGGGGTTCCTGAACACCCCAGTTGGAGAGAGAACTCTTCTGATTTCTCTCTCTCTAAACTAAACCCCTGCCACGTTAGTTTGCGTTTTGCGTTTGCCTCGTTCACCAGATTGTCTTGTTTCTGGCAAATCTAAAAGGACTAAAACCGTGAAAGAGCTTTGTCTACAATCATTACGCTCAGTCATTTGAAATAGTTGGCATCTCTGTTATTGTAGTCCAGACATTAATGGTTATGTCTACAATATTAACGTTACTACCTTATTGTAGTCCAGACATTAATGGTTATGTCTACAATATTAATGTTACTACCTAATTGTAGTCCAGACATTAATGGTTATGTCTACAATATTAATGTTACTACCTTATTGTAGTCCAGACATTAATGGTCATATCTACAATATTAACGTTACCACCGTATCGTACTTTGTATTTAGAAACTTGCGGTTCACGATTTATTTTTCCTTAATTAGTTTCCGTGCTTCTAACTTCGTTTTTCAGTGAGCTCGAGTGTTACTGCTTTTAACGTGTTTCGTCAAATTTTTGGTAGTTCTTAGGGAACTTCATAAAGAAAGAAATGAAAACTATGTTCTAAATTTAGGTAAGATAAACGACTTTATCTCGCGCCATGCATGTACTATTATGAAAAATCGTTTTCTTCTCTCCATGAATACATCGACCAATTTTAAGTTTTCTATTCCACTTCCACTAAGCACAGGTCATTATTAATAAACAAAAATTTAATTCGTTTTCATTTCATGGAACTCGGAGAACACTAATATAACCATGGTTACTGCATCAAAAAACGAAAAGCATAGCAATCACAGTCACTTAGAGAAATTGCACAGGGAGAATTGTGTTTAAAGTAAGAAAACAGCCTCGCCACCTTGTGTACGAGTTTGTGATTGTCAGAAATAATGATTTATTATCAACAGCTTGTCAAAAATACAAGAGAAAATGAAACGGAAAAATCGAGAAGTACAAGTATCTCATTAAAATCAGCTTTAAACGAAAACTTTTACTAATATTATGTCTTAAGATATAATCTAGAGATCCTGAACACAAGTAAAATCACAGTTTTTACTGAAAAACTTTAACAAAGTAACGAAACGAGCAGCGTTTCGAAACTTTCTCAAGCGCTGTAAAATAGAAATTTCAGAGTAAGTTCTGTCTGTATACTTTTTTCTTGTTTTGATCTGGTGTATATTCATTAGAGATGTTTTTGAATTGATTTAGAAAGTAATATATACGACTAAAATAATAAGTTGTATAATTTCCCCATTTCCTTACTAAGCGATCAATGTTTCGACTTTGAATCTCAATTACATCCTCTTATGAGTAGTTCTTAACCAACTCTGAGATACAACCTAATAACAAGAGCTATATCACGGATTAAGTTGTATTAACCAACACTGAGATTCAGCCAGACAAGAAGGGATATTTCAGTTTCATAACCGAATTCTTCCTATCCTCAGAAATTTTCTCGACAAACTGAAATTATAACAATCATATTACATAATACCGAGAAAAATTACAAGTTATTTCCTTTCTCTCTTACATGAAATAATAAAACTGAAAAGCCGTGAAAAATTCATATGTTGTCGAGAACAGCCTTAGCGTATAAGTACAGTATGTTAAATCTATATACTTTTCACGATAACATAGCCCTTACGTTGTTCGTGACTAATGTGTAGAGAGAGGAATGGTTTGAAACAATCGTTCGAATTATTTGTTATTACTAATGATGACATAAACATCCACAGAGACTTGGGGGACTTACCATTGTTACTCGCTTTATTTTGAAAGCATACTCACCAGAACATATGCATATTAGGAAAATATTTCTTAAGGTAA
Organism: Tachypleus tridentatus; assembly: GCF_004210375.1. NCBI lineage: Eukaryota > Metazoa > Arthropoda > Merostomata > Xiphosura > Limulidae > Tachypleus > Tachypleus tridentatus. Next base: position 67,588,859 of record NC_134826.1, on the reverse strand, counting down.
TTGGTGTTATTAAACAATAAGCTGTTTCTAAGATTACACTGCAAAACATAAACACAGAAAGAGTATACAATATATTTTGAAACGGAGATTTAACATGTATATTTCAAAAGAGAACAGTTAGAGTTAATAAATAACTGCAATAACAATAAGCCTTTAACTACGTCCGTCTTGAAAGGACAAATGTTAAAAATCACGTTAATTTCCCTTCGATGAAACCTGAATGGTTTTAAATAGATTTCAGGTTTATATTAAGTTATATCAAATATCCACGTTTAAAAATTAATTAACCAGATAATAATCAACATTAATACGTCTTAAAGTTATTGATGAAAATAATTTTTAAAAAAATCATTCAATATTCAGCTGCACTATATATTATATACAAAGTTTATACACCCCACAATGTTGCAAGAAATATTTTCATACTTTAATACATTATTATGACTTTTTCTTCGTATCGCAAAATATAGAATACACATTATCTCACACTGTTTTGATCCCGCTAGGTATATTTTTTAGCACACTCTTTTACAAGATCGAGTTCCTCCGCACAAATAGAGCTAGTTGAGAAGTTATCAATTTATCACTACACCCTTTCATGTAGGAGTTATTAAAACAGTCTTGTTTATGCATACTTTAAAAGAAGATATATTTGTTAGTTATCCTATTCGAAAAATGGATACTCGGGTGTGGATGTGATAAGGTTATGTGATTAATTATGTCAGGCACTTTCAGGTGACACAAGAAGATTCAAAATTTAAGACAAGTAAGACATTAGTGAATTGTGCAAAATACGGAATTTATAAAAATTGCATAAATTTTCAAATCACATCTAATTAGAGCGAGCTTATAATACAATAAGAATATATGTGTATATATAATATATATAGTTTCAAAATTATTATATTTAGATGTAAAGATCTAGTTATCAATTGATAAAAATGCAAAGATTTGTATTTTTATACATAAATACACATTAAAGACATCCAAATCTGTACAGCATCCCTAACGGATCTTCATTTTGGTTAGAATAAATTGGAACAACGTTAACGAACTCACGCAGTGGAAGATCGGATATTAGAAGGTTCATAACTCTATAAAAAACAAAGTACATAATTGTCCTAAAAAGAGAGCAATGAGCATGTACATTAGCAACCAACAGATAAATATTCTGTACAAATAAGCTCACTAGATATTCTGAAACTTTAATATAGTGATTGGTATGTAGACAATCAGCCAACGGGGAAATAGTTTGTACAAATAAGCTCTCCGAATATCGTTAAAGGATAGTGATAGATACGTAGATAACCAACCAAGAGAAAAACAGTTTGTATTTATACTTGTCACGTACTATAACAGATTCATTTCCATGGTACTCATACACATATTGATTTAAACTTGAATTAATCACAAATTTGTTTAATAATCACTAGAAAGCTGAATTTGTATGTTAGGCCTGGTTCAAGGATCACTAGAAGCTTAGGCTAACATGTTAAGGCCTGGTTCGAGAACCGCCAGAAACCTAGGCTTACATGTTAAGACTGATTTAAGTCCTGCTAAACTCCTAAGCTTACATGCTTGACCTGATTCAAATACTGCTAGAAATCTGGGCTAATATGCTAGGCATGCTGCAGAAATGTAGACTTAACATATCATGTCATCACTAACCTGTTAAGTTGTTAAAATTAGTCGAAACCGTTTAGCAAATCGCCGAGGATCAAGAGTTAGCCTATACATCAACTTTTGTTTCTTGTTTCATTGATTAACAAGAAGCGAACATCCTTATCTGAACTAAGAAGATTTTTAAGTATTTGTTTTAAAAGTATCTAAGAACTAAGAACTGGTATCTCGTAGTCTTTAACTTCATACGTTTTTGCAACGTTATTTAATGCATAGATTGCATATATTGTGCTGGTATGTTAGAAGTTAATATAAAACTGACAAAATTATAGCTTTGCTTTTGTTTGTTTAGAATTAAGCACAAAGCTACACGATGGAATTTCTTTACTCTGCCCACCACGGGTACCGAAACCCGGTTTCTAGCGGTGTGAGTGCGGAGATATACTGCATTGCCATTAGGGGAAAACTGTAGCTGAAAGAATATTTTGTCTCATTATTTGAATACATTACTCATGGCTTACATCTCATGATCTTAAAATTAATCTATTTGCAAACTATTTGTACCACTAAATACATGAAAAGTGATATTGGCATATTATTTTTAATATCTCATCAATGATCATGCTTGACCTTTCAGTCATGAGGGCGTTAAGATGAAACAGTTAATTCCACTTTTCGTTGATAAAGAGTAGCCTAAGAGTTGGCAGTAGGTAGTGTTGAGTGGTTGTCTTTTCTCTTATCTATCACCTCTAAATTAAGGGCAGCTAGGGGAAACAGTCTTTGAGTAGCTTTTAGTAAATAAACAAACAAAAATTTATTCATATGTATACATATTGGAAAACTAGAAATTTGAATAAGTTTACGTGATGTTTGCATCACGTTATCTAAGAATTAGGCCTTTTTGAAAACATTTCGCAGAGCCAATTACCAGGTTCTTCTTAACTAAAATGTTCACTAAAGTTACTGAAAGTCCCTCATTATCTGATAACTTATATTATTTATTCTCTTCGTACTTGTTTGTTTGTTTGGGAATTTCGCACAAAGCTACTCGAGGGCTATCTGTGCTAGCCGTCCCTAATTTAGCAGTGTAAGACTAGAGGGAAGTCAGCTAGTCATCACCACCCACCGCCAACTCTTGGGCTACTCTTTTACCAACGAATAGTGGGATTGACCGTCACATTATACGCCCCCACGGCTGGGAGGGCGAGCATGTTTAGCGCGACGCGGGCGCGAACCCGCGACCCTCGGATTACGAGTCGCACACCTTACGCGTGTGAAATAAGGACGTGCACTTAACTTCCCTGCTTTCGGAGAAATTTGCAGTCTGTGATAGTCGTAACATGTGGGAAACGAGTGATTTTGCTACCACACTGTCTATAAACACTTCTCACCACACCTCTTCCGATGCCGTGTACGAACTAATATCAACCTATTCGCTTTCCTTTCCGATGCTAAACAAGTTTTCTGGATTTATTACGATCTTTAAGTATCTACAAAAAGTCATATTACATTGGCTTTCGGTTCCATATGTAATGGAAAGTTAAGGAATTTAAAAGGCTTAAAATAGCATATTTGCATTTCATACGTGTTAAAGTACAAACTGAAGTCCTTCTGACAATTTTTGTGGTCAATTACTGCTCTGCGCGTATTACAGCTATGTATTTTTTTCATACTTTTTAGTACATATCAGAGGCGTAGATCCTGGGGGGGGTGGAGGGTATATATCCCCTTTCAAATTAGGTGTGGGGTATGGTGCATACAATCATTCCCCCCTACAGTTTGGTCTGTTGAATTGTTTTATTGCATCACAAGCCTACAAATTGTGTGTTTGTTCTTGTGATCCTCGTGTTTTTACCAATCGAATTACATAATTAGGCCTAGATGTAGGCTTTTTCAGTAGCCGAAAGGTACATCTTTAATATAGACGTGCTTCTAAGCTTTTCCATCTAAGTTATAGTTCGTAACTTCGTAAGTATCAGTCAGTAGGACTAAGTATACATCCAAGTATCGTGGCAACAAAATGACTCTGTGACTGCATGCTTACAGCTTTCAGGTTCAAAGATTACCAATTTGCAAATTGAACAGTCCACATAAGTGGTTGCAAAAATCATACTCCCCCATCGGGTGTAAAAAATTTACGCCCCTGGTACATATTATAGGGATTTAGACATTTTGGTAAGAAGGTTAGAAAGAGAAAAAAGAATCTTTATACGCGTCAGATAATAACAAAACTTTATATATCAGTTATCGTTTCGCCATTGAGGTTTCATCGGGGTTTGTAGTACAACCGAGAGATACCGCCAAAAACTGTCCTATGGTGGATACTAGGTGCAAAGTTAATCCTTGTTTACTGTAAGATGTGCTATTACATACCTTTTCAAGTCTGTTTGTATAATTTATAACTATACATTAATGCGGGAGTATTGATATTTAAAGCATTTCAGACATAAAACTAATAAATAAAAGCTTAATATTATATTATCAAATATTATTTATCTCAATATATACACAGAATAAATCACTATCTTTATTATGTGTTTGCCTACTGTGCTCACCAGACGATGATTTAATGGCGCTGTAACTAGTTCGTGCTGGGCCTGATATCTCATAATGTCGAACATCATCTGGTATTTTGTGGTAAGTGCTGGACCTGTTATTTTACAATGCTTAATATTATGACTTTTTACGGTTCATGCCTGATCTCTCATAATGCTTAACTTTATCTGTTGTTTTACGGTAAGTGCTAGGCCTGATTCTCGCAATGCAAGCTTCTTTTACTTCAAATCACTACCTCTCTAAGAAACGAACCTAACAACTAAGCAGAATATTATTTTGGCTGGTTCTGTTCTAGAAAGTTAATCAAAGCTGACTTTTAGGTGCTACAAATCATAATTATCCGTTATCAAAAAAGGAAAAAATATTGTATTCTTAAGGACTAACGAAAAATGTAGATTTTATAACTGCAAAGACTTTAGCAAGGAAAAAGCAGTTATAATGTATTCAGGCAAAATTTGGCAATGAAATGGGTTTTTATATTCTTGAGGATTAAAAGAGAGTTTTAAAAATATTTTTTGAAATTTTAGTAAGAGAAAATCAGTTTTATGTAGTGAATGCTATCTGTTTGAATTTAGATATATATATATATATATACACATTGATTTTACGAACAATAATCAAATTGTTTTGACTGTAAATTTATGATTCCTAGAGCATTACAAAAATCACAGATTTCTATTCCATCTGACTTGTATTAACACTGTTTTGTAGTAATGACAAATCAGTATAACTGCATAGAGTAATTATAAACAAAATATACCACCCAGTGATATATTTTTTATATATTTGTGATATTAAACCCATAATGGAATGGCTAAAATGGCTGATATTTGTCAATTTCTCAAGACCAGTATTTACAAGTTTAGGGTTCAACACCAAGGTTTGCATATTTATTACCAGAGATATAAAAAACTACTTAAACTATTCCATATTTCATTCAAAAAGCGGAAAATTCTGGATTCTGATTTTTTACTCAGATGTAAATCTTGAGTAAAACAATAATTGTTAAGTGCATTTAAAAACAGCACTGTTGTCAGGTGAGGTTCAGCTTCTGTCTACTAAACTCTTTCTTTAATGAACAAACAACTTGCCATATGTTTATAGTCGAACAATAGATCATAAACCACGTTTAGTCCCAAATGGTTTGAACAGTAAAACATATGCTGTAGCTGTGTATGTCTCCGTTAAAAATTGAAGCTGAAAATAAAACATGCATAAGAACGTAAGTTCTTTCTACATCTCACGTATAACGTAACACGGAGAAGAAAGGATATGTGGAAAGGTTGGTATCTCCTGCTACACTTCCGTTATAACATGGTACACAGAAGTTAGGATACATACCAAGATGAGCAACTCTGGATACATCCCTAGTATACATGGGCATGGTACAAATAAGAAAGGATATGTACAAAGGTAGGCGGCTCTGGATACATCACTGGTATGGCATGGTACAGAGAAGAAAGGATATGTACAAAGGTAGGCGGCTCTGGATACATCATTGGTATGGCATGGCACAGAGAAGAAAGGATATATACAAAGGTAGGCAGTTCCATCCCTGGTATGGCATGGCACAGAGAAGAAAGGATATATACAGAGGTAGGCAGTTCTGGATACATCCCTGGTATGGCATGGCACAGAGAAGAAAGGATATATACAAAGGTAGGCGGCTCTGGATACATCACTGGTATGGTATGGTACATAGAAGAAAGAATATATACAAAGATAGGCAGTTCTGGATACATCCCCAATATAGCATGGTGCAGGGAAGAAATAATATGTACAAAGATAGGCAGCTGTGGGTATATCACGGGTATAGCATGGTAACAGAAGAAAGGATATGTGAGAAGTTTGGCATATCTTCCCAGATAACATGGTATGGAGAAGAAAGGATATGTATCAAGGTAGGCAGCTGCAGGTAGATCTGTTTTAGATTGTATAAACACAATACTCCAGTGGGCCACAATGATCTTATCTTGACTTTGACGTTAGTGGACCATTAGTGATGTCTATCTACAAGGACCACATCTTCACTTTGATGTTAGTGGACCACTACTGATGTTTCCCCATTAGTATCGTATCTCCACTTTGAAGTTAGTGGACCACTACTGATGTCTCTCCATTAAGATCACATCTTTACTTTGAAGTTAATGGATCACTACTGATGTCACTTTGAAGTTATTGATGGTCTTCTCCATCAACTTATTATATTACATTAAAGTGTTGATATACGAACCACGCTTGTGTTCCCAGGAGACGGAGTTGCTGTGCTTGTCGTCTCAGTAGATAAAATTGCTTCTGTCTCGGAATTAGGACTTGGCTGAGACATAGTAACAATAGTTCTCATCCCAACACCACGTTCAGCTAGTGTCTTGATACTAGTAACTACAGGCATTGGGTTGTTTAAACTATACCTCGACAGGGTCAAACTGCGACGATGTAGATCACCAGAAGCAGGTGTCGTGCTTGGCATGACTTGTACTTGAATATCATCTTGTATTGTTTTTCCACTAGAATGTTCCTACAGAAAGGAATCAAAGTATATAACCCGCTTTGGCTATAAATATAGTGACAAAACAAATAACTTTAACAAAGAATGGTTAGAAATATTGGGTCTGCATTGATATTACTTCACGATAATGGCTGGTAGCCTAAGTTGTTGTTAATAACTGATAATGGTTGGTGGTCTGTATTCTTGAAACACAGTGATGGCCGGTGACGTATGTTAATCTTATTTTGTGTAATATATTAATTATTATTCAGTTCTATTTTATTATGTAAATTATTTTTGATATTTTTGGCAACAACTACATATGTTAAACTTTTACTTTCACATTACTTATGACTTTTGTTATTAATATTTTCGTCTATTATCATTAAATTCTGATCGACAAGATAGCTGTTTGATATAATCTAATTAAATAGTTAAGTAACTAGGACATGTGGAACTAAGAATCTGTTTTTCCAGTATCTGGGGTAGCCATTCTTAATTTTGAGCTGATACACTAGGTGGAAGACATGTAGTCAGTGGCACCAACCCTCATAATTCTTGGGATTCATTATCTACCTGAATAGTGAACCTTTCCATAAACCATATAATGAACCTATGGCCTCAAAGTGTGGAACGTAATTTTTATTTTGGCGTTCACGGGACTTGAACATTGGCATACACGTCTCTAATCTGGCATACTAACCACTAAGTCACACTCGACTCGCAACTGAAAAAAATAAAAAGAATCACGAACAATTTAAGTAACAAGTTGAAGAACAGAAATATTATTAGAAATACAGGTAAAGACCAGGGAATTTTAGGGAAAGTTTTGTAACTGATAATAGGAGTAATAAATTGTTGTCAATCAAAGAAAGTATAAATAAATAAATAACCAGAAGAGTAGGAGTAGGAGCTCGGGGTACAGAAATGTTTTTGGACAAAATATAGTGATTTGTATTTGTTATAGATGTTATAAACTGATTATATCAGACAGCACCTAGAGATGTCGCTTTATGACATATGTTATACCTTAGATATATTAGATAGCACCTAGAGATGTCTTTTTTAACATATCCAATAAATAACTGATGTCAGATAGCACCTAGAGATGCGCCTTTATGACAACACCTAGCGTGTGGTAGTAACTAATCCTAACAAATGTAGTTTCTCGACACTAATAGATATGGTAGTTACTCATCCGTCATGACGAGAAAACCCACTTGTAGAGAAAAATATATATGTAAAAACGGCTGGTATGGGTTGAGAATTTTTTTTTTATCTAAAGGAACGAACAACATAAAAAAAATTCTCAACTCATACCAGCCGTTTTTACATATATATGGTAGTTACTCAGCACTAACAGATATGCTAGTTCCTCTGCTCTAACAGATATGGTAGTTTTTCGACACTAACAACAAATACAGTAATGTGGCTAGTGCTTTCAGCCTAACAACTGCACCACCTTATTAAGAAAAATTTGATCGCTGATTATAAACCGATCAAATCATTTCATTTCCATATTCAACCATGTTCATACAAGCTTATTAAGACTACAAATTTGAGATTTAAAAATCAGTAAAATCAATGATCTCTCGATCGGTCAAGGTTTAAAGTCAGGGGTTTGGACATGAAAAATCTAATATCAACATCTAATTGCATTTCACATTAAAATGGCGTGTAGATATCAAAATTTATTTTAACTTTGCTGCTAGATAAAGGTTTCAATGACCTTATTAACATTAAAAAAACATTACTACCGTGAGTTCTTTATTCAGATCTTTTTACGTGCATCACTCTTGCTGTGTAATTGTGAAACGTTGGAACATTTATAGTTCGCATATTTCAAAAATCAAGGTCACTCTAAGTGCTAGTGGTTAGTCATCACACTATTCTAAATGATGTAAAATCACGTGTAAATGTCCGACGGTTTGGTTTAATGATTCACTGGCCCGTACAGCTGTTTAAGGATAGTCACTACTCTTGTATATGTTTGACCAATGTGCCAGGCGTGATCTAGTAGTTGTTGTGCCGAAAGTGTCAGAGTTTTCGAGCCTGAAATACGTAACTTATTATGCTGCTTGCTTTATGCTGTGGGTACGTTATCAAAATGACGATTTCCGTATATGTTTAACTACGCGAGTAGTGGCTGATTTCCTTTCCTTTCGTCAAGAGATGGCTATGCTTGACCGTAGTCAGACAGTTTAGCTTAAGTGTTGCATAATATCAAAGTTGTGTACAGTTAGTCGTTTGTGGTTGATGGTTTATAAACGCACTTTGTTTTGAATTATATGTTTTCAAACCATTGAAATATTATATACCTTACCAGTACCTTTATTTACCTTAACAGGTACTTTTATGTATCATACCAGTACTTTTATATATTTTAACAAGTACCTTTATATACCTTACCAGGTACTTTTATATACCTTACCAGTACCTTTATTTACCTTAACAGGTACTTTTATGTATCATACCAGTACTTTTATATATTTTAACAAGTACCTTTATATACCTTACCAGGTACTTTTACATACCTTACCAGTACTTTTATTTACCTTAACAGGTACTTTTATGTATCATACCAGTACTTTTATATATTTTAACAAGTACCTTTATATACCTTACCAGGTACTTTTATATACCTTACCAGTACTACTTTTACCTTAACAGGTACTTTTATGTATCATACCAGTACTTTTATATATTTTAACAAGTACCTTTATATACCTTACCAGGTACTTTTATGTACCTTTCCAGTACTTTTATATACCTTATCAGTACCTTTATATACCTTACCAGGCACTTTTATGTACCTTACCTGGTAATTTAATATACCTTACCATTACTTTTATATACTTTACCAGGTACCTTTATATACTTTACCAGGTACTTTATTATACCTCAACAGTACTTTTGTATACCTTATCAGGTACTTTATTATACCTTACCAGGTACCTTTATATACTTTACCAGGTACTTTATTATACCTTACCAGTACTTTTATATACCTTACAATATAACGTTATATACCTTACTGGTACTTTTATACACCATACCTGGTACTTTTTCTTCCTACAACACCTCCCACAGCATGACCGTAGAATGTTCTCATGAGATGAGACAAAAGGCTTTGCAGAGAGAGAAGGTGTGGGCTCAAGTCTATTAGCTTGACCGTTGAAGGAGACTTCTATCTCCACGAATTCTCTGTCCTGTTCATTTTAGACATGAAAAACGATTTTAGTTCAAAATTGTAAATTTTGGAGTAAACTTTAAGATATTCAAAAAACGTTTAGTAGAGATTGTGGTTTTTAAAACTGGCTTATAACAAAGTTAATTCAAATCGTAGTGATATACTAAAATACATAAAGGACACAGGAACATATTTCTCACTCAATTAATGTCAGATTTATCATAACAAACATCTTGTACACCAACAAATTACTTGGAATGTATCAACACAAACTAAGTCAGTGCTTTGATTTTAAACAAAACAACATTCTAAAGAAACATGATAAAATTTTCACTAGATATGCCAGTAAGATACTGAGGTGTCTTACATTTATTTTAGTAAAGAAAAGTCTTACAAAATCACAAATATAGTTGAAAATGTCTGAGGGATACATTTTTTTTTCAAATACTTTTATAAATTATGATATTACTTACTATTTAAAATGATGGACCCAAATTTTATGTCTAGAAAATGTTAACGATAAAAATATAATTATTACCACAGTCACTAACTTGTAGAAACATAACAAATTCATCATATAAATATTTTCAGATGTCCAATTTTTATTATTAGTGGCTTTTCAAACTTCTGTCTTGTCAGCATTTTTACATTACTGAAATATATCAAGTTTACTTTAATGCAACACAATAGAGTATAAAAGATACCCGATAAACTTGATCCTCATCCTTGAAATTGTAGAATGACAACAGACAATACGTTAGAAAAATCAAACTACAATTTCAAAGAAGGAAACTGACAAAAGTAGAACAATGATATTTTAGTTTCCTAATTTTTATTAAAACAAGTGGGTGTAGTAATCTAGCATCTTCAATAAATATTTAAGTGAGTGTAGTCATCTAGCATCTTTAGTAAATATTTAAGTTAGTGTAGTCATCTAGCATCTTTAATAAATATTTGAGTGGATGTAGTCATCTAGAATCTTCAGTAAATATTTAAGATTGTGTAGTCATCTAGCATCTTAAATGAATATTTAAACTTCTTACTGCAATAATCAGTGTATTAACATAACATCTGTTGGCATTTTAATTCAGAGTAGTTTATTTGTTGGTGTTTTAATGCAGAGTAGTTATATCTGTTGGTGTTTTAACACTGAATAGTTATATCTTTTGGTGCTTTATATTGGATTAAGTATATCTGCTGGTGATTTAACACAAAGTAGTTGTATCTGTTGATGTTTTAACATGGAGTAGTTATATATGTTGGTTTTATCACTAAGAATGAAGCGCTTTCACTGTTATAAGTGATATATAAAATATTTACCGTAGTTTTCTCCAAACATTCGAGAAGATGATGATGTTGAAGTTTAAAAATATCTTCAGTTCTATCTTCCATTTCTTCTGCAGAAGGAACAGCTTGAAGTTGAGCTTTTATAGCTTTCTTCTCTTTAATAAATGCAGCCCCACTTGTTGCTTTAGCTATGTTGATCTTTGCCAGTCTTGCTTTCTAAAAAACAAACAATTTCATCTATCATGTAGAAAATGTCTTTCTGTTGATACAATTGTATAAAGTTTTGTTAAGTCAGATAGTGATTTGAGTTTGTAAATACATGTATTTCTACGATGGTTATTAGTATAGAACTAATGTTGGGAAGAATATATGACGACTAACATATCACCATCCTGTTTTCCTGTGTTGATAAGGTCTTTCTCTTAATACGGGGTTGACTGAGATACAACTGATGCAATAGTAGTCAATATCCTACTTATATCACTATACAACTTGGAAATATTTGCTTATTGTGAAACACGTGTTAAAATATCCAGTTCACATGGTAATAGCTGTTTTCAGTAACTATAACACAAATACAAAGAATACCTAGGAACAGTAACTATAACACAAATACAAATAATACCTAGGAACAGTAACTATAATGCAAACAATACCTAGGAACAGTAACTATAACACAAATACTAACAATAGCTAGGAACAATAAATATAATACATATACAACTAACAGGTAGGAGCAGTAACTATAACACAAACATTAGCTAGGAACAGTAACTATTACATAAATACAAACAAAAGGTTGGAACAGTAACTTTAACACAAATGCAACCAATTGGCAGGAACAGTAACTATAACACAAACAATACCTAGGAACAATATATATAATACAAACAATAGCTAGGAACAGTAACTATACCACAAATACAAGCAATGCCTAGGAACAGTAACTATAACACAAACAATGTCTAGGAACAGTAACTATAACACAAACAATGTCTAGGAACAGTAACTATAACACAAACAATAGCTTGGAACGTAACTTTGACACCCAAACTGCAAATTCCTATTTATTTCAAACTGGATATTTATACATATGAAAGCTTAGTAAAAAAAAACCTGTACTCACTTTTACTTTTTGTTTCTTATTCTAACTTGGGAGAGCATAACTGTCTGCAGGCAGTGAAGGGTGATATAGATGTGGAACGTTGTGGGATTGAGCACCCACATCTCGCTTTCCTAGTTTCTAATTTTCTTATGTGAGACTAGCAAATTGGAGGTTAAGAATGGTAGAAGTGTATCCCCACCACAATATGGGTCCCATAGTTACTACAGAAAGTGTTCGTACCCCTGCATCGTGAGTAGTTTTTCCTCATAACTTGAAAAGTGTCACAATTAGGATAATGAAACTATAATATATAATAAATATTATACTAACACACATCTACATAAAATTATATGTAAATTGAACGACAAATAAACTGTTTATAAACAAATAACCAAACATAAGAGGGGCAGAAAGTGTTCGTGCGTCTACTTTAATGGTCAGTTGTGTAGCCTTTCAGGTGAATTACTTGGCGCAATCTCTCCTCATAGCCGTCCATGATCGTTTGACAGTACTCGACTGGTATTTTCTTCCATTCTTCTTTAAAGAAGCCCTCCAACTCTTGCAAGTTTTTCGGATGACACTGATGAACCCTGGTCTTCAATTCGTGCCAAACGTTTTCAATTGGATTGAGATCAGGTGACTGCGATGACCACTCCAGAACGCTTATATGGTTCCTCTGCAACCAGGATTGCACATATTTCGATGTGTGCTTAGTGTCATTGTCGTGCTGGAAGATCCAACGACGCCAAAGCCGGAAGTTCTGAGCATCATTCTTGATATAAGTGCCTAATGTATCAACGTATTCTTCTTTTTTCATGATTCTGTTGACGCGGTGAAGGCTGCTTACACCAGAAGAGCTGAAGGAACCCCATAACATGATCGAACCACCTCCGTGTTTAACTGTAGGGATGGTGTTCTTTGGAAGATTTCGTTCCCCCTTCCTACGGAAAATATAGCGCACATCATTGTGACCGAAAAGCTCGATTTTAGTCTCGTCTGGCCAAAGAATACTCTTCCAATAGGTAAAAGGTTTATCTACATGCTTTCTTGCATACCTCAATCGTGCTTCTAAATGAACAGGCTTTAAATATGGAGTTCTACGAGGACGGCATGCTTTGAACCCAGAAGAGCGTAACATGTTCGTAACTGTAGAGGTGCTTACTCCAACTCCCGTTTCCCTTACCAGTTTCTGTATGTCATTACGTGTTAAACGAGGGTTACTACTAACTTCTCTGAGAACCTTCCTTTTGGTTCTCTTTGGAATTTTGTTGGGGCGTCCGGAACGAGGGAGGTTAGCAGTTGATCCTGTAAGCTTAAACTTGGCAATTATGCTTTGAACAGTAGATTTCGCCACATTAAGATGTGTAGTAATACCGGAAAGAGACACACGAGACTTGTATTTTACAATAATTCGGTTTTTTTAAATCATTGGACAGTTGTTTCCTGTTTGCCATGATTACCAAGCGGATAATGACGGAGACGGCGCTAAATTGCGCATTTTTTGCTGGCTAAATTCCAATAATTATGAACCCAGTGTCTAGTTCTGGAATGGTATAATGTAGTTTATTCACCAAACTAAAAAAAATCTTTACGGGAATATCAGTTTTTTCACACGTTCTGAAATGTATGAACACTTTCTGCTCCTCCTATTTTTGGTTATTTGTTTATACACAGTTTATTTGTCGTTTAATTTACATAAAAATATATGTAGATGCGTGTTAGTATAATATTTATAATATAACTTACTTCTATTAGCCTACTCGTGATACTTTTTAAGTTATAAGCAAAAAACTACTCGGGGCGCAGTGGTACGAATACTTTCTGTCGTAACTGTACTTTGTCAGTCACCTCCGAAACCTAGGGTACATTTTATAATCCCACGTTGTAGCTTGTATCGTAGGATCCTTTTGTTAAAAATGTGCAGGTTATTTATATTTCATGTTAATGTGTTTTTGTTTATGGTTATAATATAATTATTCTGAGGTTGGAATGTGCTGTTTTTAATGAAGTACTTCCTCATTATTTTGTTTATTCATTTGACTTCACTTAGATATAATTATTTAATTTCACTAAACCATATATGTATATTTATACTACGTATGTCACATTATCTGAACACAACAAATCGAATATATTAACTAGACACAACAGATAGAGTACATTAACTACACACTACAGACAAACCACAGTAACCAGACACTAGAGACAAAACACATCATCTGGACAGAAAAAAAACATATCACCTAGATATTATAAACAAAACATATCACCTGGATATTTCAACATTACTAAACAAATATTGAAATACATAACGTAAGTAGTATAGTGACAAAACCATCTCAGCATTACTAAAAATAAAGAAATATATAACGTTGGGAACATTGTAACAAAACCAACTCAGCATTATTAAACAAATAATGAAATACATAACGTAAGTGGTATAGTGACAAAACCATCTCAGCATTACTAAAAAAATAAAGAAATATATAACGAAGGGAATATAGTAACAAAACCAACTCAGCAGGCCCGGCATGGCCAAGAGTGTTAAGGCGTGCGACTCGTAATTTGAGGGTCGCGGGTTCGTATCCCCGTTGCGCCAAACATGCTCGCCCTTTCAGCCGTGGGGGGCGTTATAATGTTACGGTTAATCCCACTATTCGTTGGTAAAAGAGTAGCCCAAGAGTTGGCGGTGGGTGGTGATGACTAGCTGCCTTCCCTCTACTCTTACACTACTAAATTAGAGACGTCTAGCACAGATAGCCCTCGAGTAGCTTTGTGCGAAATTCAAAAACAAACAAACTCAGCATTATTAAACAAATAATGAAATACATAACGTAAGTAGTATAGTGACAAAACCAACTTAGCATTATTAAACGAATAACGAAATATATAACATGAGTAACGTGGCTATAACACTAACTCAACTGAGGCAGGTCTGAGTTCACATTGTTAATATAATACAACTTAAATGCAAGAAAATCCCTTTTTTAAAGTTACAGTATACAGAAGCGGCATCTGGTTGTTTATGTTAACAGGTCAGTTTGCGAATGTAGTTCGACATTTTTTTGTTCAGGTAAAAACGTGTAAAATAAAAAAGAGATCATGTGGTTATTCACCTCTTTTGTATGAAAGTGATGTACTAAACTCATTCATTAAACAGAACTAGTTTATTTTGGTGCTTGTTAAGAAAACATTTTTACAGGGAGTCACAGAGTTTATATTTAGAATCAAGTGAAACCTGGTACGTCTGATTTTAATAATTTCTCAACTGTAAAAAATTAACACGTTAAAGACACATCCTAACAAATGACACAAAATATATATTCCAAACTACAACAGCTGTAGGAAGACAGGGCTACAAGTGACGGATTTAACGTAATAAAACACGTTCTATGCTACAATAAGTGTACCGAAATAATGTGATAAAACACGTGCTATGCAGCAAGTGTAGGGAGTTAACGTAATAAAAGACATTTTATGCTACAACAAGTGTGTGGAGATAACATAATAAAACACGTTTCATGTTCCAACAATTGTATAGTAGCGTAATGAAACACGCTCTATGCTACAACAAGTTTATGGTGTTAACGTAATAAAACATGTTCCATGTTACAACAAGTGACGGAGTTAACGTAATAAAACACGTTGTATGCTACAACAAATGAATGGAGTTAACGTAATAAATCATGTTCCATGCTGCAACAAGTGCATAGAGTTAACGAAATAAAGCATGCTTCATGTTACAACAAGTGTATAGAGTTAACCTAATAACGCATTCTATGATACAACAAGTGTATGGAATTAACGTAATAAAACACGTTCTATGTTATAACAAGTGTATGGAGTTAACATAATAAAACACATTTCATGTTACAACAAATGTATAGAGATAACGTAATAACATGTTCTGTGCTACAACAAGTGTATAAAGTTAAGGTAATATAGCATATTCCATGTTACAAAAAGTATACGGAGTTAACGTAATTAAATACGTACCATGCAAATAGCGTAGGAAGTTAATGTAATAGAACACGTTCTATGCTACAACAAGTGTATGGAGTTAACGTAATAAAACGTACAATGCTTCGACAAGTGTATGGAGTTAACGTAGTAAAACACATTCTATGCTGCAACAATGGTACGGAGCTAACGTAATAAAACACGTTCAATGCCACAACAAGTGTACGGAGTTAATGTAATAAGGCACGTGGTACACTGCAAGTGTACAGAGTAATAAAACACGTTCTATGCTACACCAAGTGGATAGAGTTAACATAATAAAACATGTTCTGTGCTACAACAAGTACAGTGTATATGGAGTTTACGTTATCATATGTTTCTTGTTAAGACAAGTTTATAGAGTTAACTTAATAAAACACGTTCTATGCTACGACAAATGTACGGAGATAACGCAATAAAACACGTTCTGTCCTAAAACAAGTGTATGGAGATAACGTAATAAAAATCGTTCTAGACTACAACAAGTGTGTAGAGTTAACGTTACAAAGCACATTCAATGCTACAACAAGTATACGGAGTTAATGTAATAAAGCACGTGCTACACTGCAAGTGTACGAAGTGAACTGAACGTAATAAAACACGTTCCATGCTAGAACAAGTATACGGAGTTAACTTAATAAAATATATTCTATGCTACGACAAGTGTATAGAGTTAACGTAATAAAACACGTGCTATGCTACAAGAAGTGTAAGGAGAAACGTAATAAAACACGTGCTATGGTACAAGTGTATGGAGTTAAGGTAACAAAACACATTCTATGCTACAACAAGTGTGTGGAGTTAACGTAATAAAACATGTTCCATGTTACAAGAAGTGTAAAGAGTTAACTTAATAAAACACATTTTATGCTACAACAAGTGGAATTAGTCATCGTAACATATCATTGATTAAGTTCTCTGAGAGGTGTACACAGTGAGAACTTTCTGAAGGTTAGCAAATTGTTTATGTAATTAATGTACTGATTTTATGGAGAGAGGCTACTGTTTCGTACACTGCTGGCTAAAATCTTAAAGCCAATGAAGGCTGACTGGAATGTTATTCCAAGTGGTGAAGATGGCTTCACAAAAATCATGCACTGTTTGGAATTGACGTCCATTTCTATAGACTTCCCTTGCCATCCACCCCAAACATTTTCAATGGGGTTCAGTTCGGGCGAACACGCTGGATGATACAAAAGAATCACGTAATTCACCATGAAAAAGTCCTTTGTTCTAAGGGCATTGTGGATTGCAGCGTTGTTCTGATGAAAGATCCAGTCATTTCCACACAAGCGAGGGCATTCAGTCTCTCCAACATTCCAATGTAGCCAGCCGCTGTTTGACGCCCCTGTATAACCTGAAGCTCCATTGTTCCATGGAAGGAGAAAGCACCCCAGATCATGATGGAACCTTCTCCACTGTGTCGTGTAAAAAATGTCTCCGGTGGGATATACCTATCGTGCCAGTAACGTTGGAAGCCATCTGGACCATCCAGGTTAAATTTTTTCTCATCAGAGAACAAAACTTTCTTCCACTTTTCTACGTCCCATGTTTGGTGCTTCTCAGCAAAGTTTAACTGAGCTATTTCGCGGTGTGGAAGTAGGCGTGGCCTTTGAAGACGTTTACGGTTTTTAAAGCTTTTCTCTCGTACATGCCGTCTTATTGTTCTTGAGCTGCATTTTCCGTCCGTAAGGGCCTTAATCTGGTTCGACGATCGACTGGTGTCTTGCTGGACAACCCGTCGAATCCTCCTGCTTAACGCCGGCGAAATTTTCTTGGACCGACCACTTGAAATTCTCGTTCCGTATCTCTCAGGGTCTTTTAAGAAATTTGCAACAGCAGTTTTACCCAATCTCACCAACGATGGCACGCTGAGAGAGACCTTGCTTTTGCAGCTTGACAATTCTGCCACGTTTCAACTCCGTTAACCTTTTAGCCTTTGACATGTTTTTACCCAATGTAACACAGGAGGTGTCAGTGAGAGATGGTAACAATGCTAGTGCTTGAACATAAATGACTAAATTTCGTTACGTGTTTACCGATTAACGCTTCATTTTAGTATGGTCTTAAACTTTTGACTAGCTAGTATTTAGGCTAATTTCATAGTGTTCACATTTTCTCTATTAAATGCTAAAAACGTTTTTTTAATTTTCTCTTTTCTTATTTTCATCTTTCGAAGCTCTGCTTAAATAAGTGGTTGAGTCTAACAACGCAAAATGCATATTTTTTCTTTATGTCCGTTGGCCTTAAAATTTTAGCCAGCAGTGTATGTATAAATAATGTGTGAAAAAGAAATCTTTTAAATAATTGATGGGACTTAAAAACAAAATGCAGTAGCTGAATTAATGTTTTACAGTTATGACTATAAACACTGTTTGTCCTAAATATGCCAGTAATGTTGAATGTACACACTATGTATACCTTATGTAATGACAAGGAAACTGGAAAAATCTCATGGTAACCCTGGTGGCTACCCTACTGATTGACCTGTATTAAACTAACATTGGAGTTATTAAAAGGAAAATGTTTTGACACATCCTAAACCAGACCTAGTTGATTAAACATATTTGACAGGTCTATATTCAAAATTATAAGAAGTGTCAAGGGGCATACACATGCACACACTGCAACAAACATCTTTAAATAGTAGGATTTATAGTTCTGTTATTTCAATTCTTACAATATTTTTAGGAAGATTGGGAGAGTTTATACGTTTTTTTAATGACTCAGAGATTATAAAGGAAGTGATCAGTTAATGTTGGGATCTCTGTAGGATTAAGATTAAGGATGTCTAAACAGAAGTCATTTAAGTCTTTATAAAAATAATATTTGTTAAATGTAAATAATTATTAAATGGGGTATTTTGGATCTATATAGGATTTCAGTTTTTAAATATTGGATGATCATTTGAGAAAAATGAAAGAAAAATTAGTTTTTGTTTCCGACATAAAGTGTAACTGGTAACGAAGATGGATTTAAACAGCTATACTTTTAGACCAATCCATCGTCCTTGAAGGTCAGTGATGTTTTTCAGTACACTGGCTTTCCCAGGTCATTAACTTACAAATATATCAAAACCATTTTAAGAAATATAACTCATTTCTCAATACTGTTACTTCAGTACAAGAAAATAATTATTCATCTTTGACCTTCAACTATAAATTACCTTATATTGTTCTCCTCTGTACATTATCTTATATATTGTTCTCCTCTATACATTATCTTACATATTGTCCTCCAACTTTAAATTACCTTATATATTGCCACCAGCTATAAATCACCTTATATATTGTCCACTAACTATAAATTACCTTATATATTGTCCACCAACTATAAATCACCTTATATATTGTCCACTAACTATAAATTACCTTATATATTGTCCACCAACTATAAATCATTTTATATATTGTCCACCAACTATAAATCACCTTATAGATTGTCCACCAACTATAAATTACCTTATATATTGTCCACCAACTATACATTACCTTATATGTTGTCCACCAACTATACATTACCTTATATATTGTCCACCAACTATAAGTTACCTTATATATTATTCTCCACTATACATTATCTTATATATTGACCTCCAGTCATAAATAGCCTTAGATATCTTTCACATCAACTCCTTATTAAGATAGAAACAAAAAGTCAGTAAAACCTTTTGAGCTTTTCGTTTGTCTGCCCTCTGGTTTTGGTGGTAGATTCGAGAAAAGTTTGAAACTATAACAGGAACTGGTAGAGCGATGACAAGCACGCCACTCAGTGAGCAGACCCCACCTACAACCTTACCCATAACTGTGGCTGGAACCATGTCACCATATCTGTGTTAATAAAAACAAAATGCATCACTAATAGTGGCTAGAGTTATGTCACTATACCTGTGTTAATAAAAAAACAGATCACTAGTAGTAACTAAAAACCATATCACTATACCTGTGTTAATAAAAACAAAACACATCACTAGTAGTAGCTGGAACCATGTCACCATATATGTGTTAATAAAAACAAAACACATCACTAGTGGTGGCTGGAACCGTGTAACCATACCTATATTAATAAAAAAACAGATCACTAGTAGTAACTAAAAACCATATCACCATATCTGTGTTAATTAAAACAAAACACTATACTAGTGACTAGAACCACTTCACTATACCGGTGTTAATTAAAACAAAACACTTTACTAGTGACTAGAACCACTTCACTATACCTGTGTTAATTAAAACAAAACACTTTACTAGTGAAAGAACTACTTCACTATACCTGTGTTAATTAAAACAAAACACTTTACTAGTGAAAGAACCACTTCACTATACCTGTGTTAATTAAAACAAAACACTTTACTAGTGAAAGAACCACTTCACTATACCTGTGTTAATTAAAACAAAACACTTTACTAGTGAAAGAACTACTTCACTATACTTGTGTTAATTAAAACAAAACACTTTACTAGTGAACGAACTACTTCACTATACTTGTGTTAATTAAAACAAAACACTTTACTAGTTACTAGAACCACTTCACTATACCTGTGTTAATTAAAACAAAACACTTTACTAGTGAAAGAACCACTTCACTATACCTGTGTTAATTAAAACAAAACACTTTACTAGTGAAAAAACTACTTCACTATACTTGTGTTAATTAAAACAAAACACTTTACTAGTGAAAGAACTACTTCACTATACTTGTGTTAATTAAAACAAAACACTTTACTAGTTACTAGAACCACTTCACTATACTTGTGTTAATTAAACCAAAACACTTTACTAGTTACTAGAACCACTTTACTATACTTGTGTTAATTAAAACAAAACACTTTACTAGTTACTAGAACCACTTCACTATACTTGTGTTAATTAAAACAAAACACTTTACTAGTTACTAGAACCACTTCACTATACTTGTGTTAATTAAAACAAAACACTTTACTAGTGACTAGAACCACTTTACTACGACAGCAGTATTTTTGTATTGGTAACTTTCTTTGTTAAGTAGTTTTAAGTCACTAAAACAGGTTAGTTCCTATTTTAGTTTTGTCAGACTACAATTTAGTAATTTTGAGGCTTAGCCAATATTCACTCTTTTGATGTTATTGAAGTTTTCGTAGCTAGTTTTTCTTTCTTTCTTTATTTCCTTTTGGATAAACAGCCGCAGAAGTAAAGTCGCTACTGTCAGGGAAACCCCAGGATTTATCCTAACCCTTCTATAAAAGCACACTTATACTGCTGGGAATATGTTGTAACTTTCACACGTGATCCTTCTTATCCTGCTTGGTACAACGAGATGAAGGATTGCCCTGGCCAAGGCAGCTAAACTCTGAGCGGATATATGTAAAGAATGTGGGTTCTTCAACCTAAACCACGCCTATAACAATATGTCATATCATAGTTTTTAGCCCAACGACATGATTGTTAGGATCATAGTTTGTAACTTTAGTTGACAGCACTTTGACCAAAACATACAGCTTCACAATAATAACGAGGTATTGTTCTAACATACAGCTTCACAATAATAACGAGGTATTGTTCTAACATACAGCTTCACAATAATAACGAGGTATTGTTCTAACATACAGCTTCACAATAATAACGAGGTATTGTTCTAACATACAGCTTCACAATAATAACGAGGTATTGTTCTAACATACAGCTTCACAATAATAACGAGGTATTGTTCTAACATACAGCTTCACAATAATAACGAGGTATTGTTCTAACATACAGCTTCACAACAATAACGAGGTATTGTTCTAACATACAGCTTCACAATAATAACGAGGTATTGTTCTAACATACAGCTTCACAACAATAACGAGGTATTGTTCTAACATACAGCTTCACAATAATAACGAGGTATTGTTCTAACATACAGCTTCACAATAATAACGAGGTATTGTTCTAACATACAGCTTCACAATAATAACGAGGTATTGTTCTAACATACAGCTTCACAATAATAACGAGGTATTGTTCTAACATACAGCTTCACAATAATAACGAGGTATTGTTCTAACATACAGCTTCACAATAATAACGAGGTATTGTTCTAACATACAGCTTCACAATAATAACGAGGTATTGTTCTAACATACAGCTTTACAATAATAACGAGGTATTGTTCTAACATACAGCTTCACAATAATAACGAGGTATTGTTCTAACATACAGTTTCACAATAACTTATTGTTCTAACATATAGCTTTACAATAATAATAACTTATTGTTGAAACATACAGCTACACAATAAGGACAAACATTATAGTCATACCCTGTTATTTTAGTATTATTTCATTTATCTCACAGTCTTTTTATCTGGTATGATTGATTAATAGACATATCTGTGTTTTTGAATTTTGTTTCTATTAAGTTTCTGAGATCATTTTTCCCCCCTTTTTTTATTCAATGTCTCAGACACCCCACGTCCCCTTGACAGAGATGTCCTAACTTGTTCTTCCCTCCACAGATGGTTTGGTAGGTACTGACAACGACCGTATCAAAGTGTGGCTTGTGAATTAGTTACGAGTTAATTATCAGTAAAATATTCTAACCCCAACAACAAGCACCTACCCTATATTGGAAAACAATGACACATGATTATTTACTTATTTGATGAGAAACAGGCGTTACAAACGATTTAGTCAAATAAAAGTAATATGTAGTAAGTATAAATATATATCAGTATCAAGAAAACGGTATCATCTAAATATTCAATCAGCTTCTTTATTCTTATAAATATCATCTTTAACTTTAACCTTATAGTAGATGACACTTGCATGTAGTGTGTTAGAAAATGTGTTTTCGTATGTGCAGACAGATGCTAGTTTCTCTTTATTATGAAATAATTGTACCTTCTTAATTCAGCTAGTCACACTTTCCTGCCAGTCCTGGTTGTTTCCATGAAGTCACTAACGTTTCCAGCAGTTAAGTTCCTGGTAACAGTTGGAGACACTGTGTATGTAACCCGCTGTATTTCTCTTAAATTCTCTCCCGCTCTTATAATACATTGCTTGTTTGATTGTTTTGTAGTTAAGCACAAAGCTACACATTACGGGTATCGAAACCCGGTTTTCAGTATTGTAAGTCACAAGACATTTCTTTTCGCCACTAGGGAGCGATATAATACTTAAATTCTATAGTTTTTAGGATCTTATTAAAATTCAGACTTTTGTTCTAAAATCTAATTTCATGTCTTTACTAAATTTTTGTCCTTGTTGAGGGTAACTAAGTTTAATCGACAGTTTTTCCGATACGTTTACTGTGTTCAAAACTAAACTGTAGACAGCAGAAGAGAAAAGACTTGATTACTGTATTTAAAATGTTTTTATTCCTACGTCTTCATGTAGACAAGAAATCACTAAATAGACATGTTATAAAAGAAAAACGTTGTCTCACTATTTCTCTAGCCATCAATATGTTTTATTCACTATTTCTCTATACAACACTATATTCACATCACTATTTCTCTAGCCATCAATATGTTTTATTCACTATTTCTCTATACAACACTATATTCACATCACTATTTATCTAGCCAGCAATATGTTTTATTTACTATTTCTCTATACAACACTATATTCACATCACTATTTCTCTAGCCATCAATATGTTTTATTCACTATTTCTCTATACAACACTATATTCACATCACTATTTCTCTAGCCATCAATATGTTTTATTCACTATTTCTCTATACAACACTATATTCACATCACTATTTCTCTAGCCAATCAATATGTTTTATTCACTATTTCTCTATACAACACTATATTCACATCACTATTTCTCTAGCCAGCAATATGTTTTATTCACTATTTCTCTATACAACATTATATTCACATCACTATTTCTCTAGCCATCAATATGTTTTATTCACTATTTCTTTATACAACACTGTATTCACATCACTATTTCTCTAGCCATCAATATGTTTTATTCACTATTTCTCTATACAACACTATATTCACATCACTATTTCTCTAGCCATCAATATGTTTTATTCACTATTTCTCTATACAACACTATATTCACATCACTATTATCAGTAAAATATTCTAACCCCAACAACAAGCACCTACCCTATATTGGAAAACAATGACACATGATTATTAACTTATTTGATGAGAAACATTTCTCTAGCCAACAATATGTTTTATTCACTATTTCTCTATACAACACTATATTCACATCACTATTTCTCTAGCCATCAATATGTTTTATTCACTATTTCTCTATACAACACTATATTCACATCACTATTTCTCTAGCCAACAATATTTTGTTTTCATTATTTCTCTGACGTTAATCAAATTTATCGAAGACAGGAAAGGCTAAGTTTTCCAGTTTCTTCTTTAAACGATATTTCTAAAGCAATAGATGTTTTTTTTTCTTTACCGAGTAACGGTAGCTTTAATATAAAATCCATAAAGGCCAAGTACATTACAGTTTGTAATTTGTTCCTTTTTGCGCTTTAATTTGAAAAATAAAAACTTATTGATTTTTAACATCTCCTTAGAACGCACGCAACAAGTTTAACTACCGTATTAGAAGAATATGAAAGAGGCATAATTATAAATCAGTTTTTATGGTGTTTGTGAGTTTGTTTTGTTTTTGTTTGTTTTTTTAATTTCGCGCAAAGCTACACGAGGGCTATCTGCGCTAGTTGTCCCTAATTTTGCAATGTAAGACTAGGGGAAGGCAGCTAGTCATTACCACCCACCGCCAACTCTTGGGCTACTCTTACCAACGAATAGTGGGATTGACCGTCACATTATAACGTTCCCACGGCTGACAGGGCAAGCATGTTTGGTGCGATGGGGATTACAGCCCGCAACTTTCAGATTGCAAGGTATTTGTGAGAGAAGTGTTGTTTGTTTTCTAAAAGAAAACCTTTTTAATAAAATCGTTCATCTTAATTCCTGTAACCTGTTTAGAATATATTAAATCGTCATCAAAAATATGTTTTGCATAAAACTTGTAAACAGTCTTAACATTTTGTTACTAAAATACATTACCACACGGTGCAAACTATACTCTTCAAAACAAGAAACGCAAAAGGGATATTTTTCTTATTTTAAAGAGAAATATAATAACGTTACAAGCTCAGAGTATGTGATGTTACACGTGTTAAGGCACTGATTGTCAGACCAAAATGACAATAAAAGTTGTGCACTTTGAAAACGGAGGAAAACATCGGAATTTTCGCCAAAATGCATGCGTGTCCAATAAATTTGTTTGAGAGATCTGCATGTTCTGCAAGTGCAACATGTGCAAAATCCCTATAAAAGTGACGGGTTCTCGGTTTCCATAGCTCAGTGTTAAGCCACCGACACGCAATACAGTTATGCCAAGACTGACTGAAGCACAACGCAACAACGCCATTGGTCGTATGGAAATAGACGAATCTCGATCAGATGTTGCCAGAGCTGTGAATGTCCACCCAAGCACCATCACAAGGCTATGGAATCGTCACCAACAACATGGATCAACTCGTGACCGTCCACGATCTGGCAGACCTCGTGTAACCACGCCCGCACAAGATCCCAACATCCGGTTACGTCACCCTCGGGATAGGACCACCACTGCGACGTCTACTGCCTCAACCATACCAGGGCTGCGTAGGATTTCCGATCAGACCGTATGCAACCGTCTACGAGATTCTTAGGCCCCATGTGCAACCCATCATGGTGAACGTCAACGACGTTTTTCAACATGACAACGCCCGTCCTCACACAGCCCGACTCACCACTGTCTTCTTGAGACACCACAACATCAACGTTCTTACCTGGCCCTCCAGATCACCAGATTTAAACCCCATCGAACATCTTTGGGGCGAGTTGGACCGACGTCTGCGACGGCGACAACCTCAACCGCAGACTCTACCTCAGCTTGCAGCAGCTTTGCAGACTGAGTGGACAGCCATTCCACAGGACGTGATTCGTCATCTCATCGCTTCCACGGGCAGGAGATGCCAAGCAGTTATTGATGCTCACGGGGGGTATACTCGTTATTGACGTTGAGTGACGTTAAACTTCATCTAGTGAGCGTGGACTTCGCCTTTGCCGACTTTGGATGTTCAGCAGTGAAAGTGCAAAGTTTCACACATGTCATACAGAAGTCCCCGGAATAAACTTGTTAACAATTTGTCTCATATTTTGCCTTTTGCTTTTCTTTTTTTGAAGAGTATATAGAATACAAAATATAGAGGGCGTGTTGGGTGGCGTCTGGGAGTTTAATCAAAATGCAATCGGGTGTTAAAATATTAAACTAGATTTGATAAATACCATAAGGTGGTAAAATATTAAAGTAGATTTGATAAATGCCATCAGATGTTAAAATATTAAAATAAATTTGATAAATGCTATCAGGTGTTAAAATATTAAAATAAATTTGATAAATACCATCAGGTGTTAAAGTATTAAAATAGATTTGATAAATACCATTAGGTGTTAAAATATTAAAATAGATTTGATAAGTACCATCAGGTGTTAAAATACTAAAATAGATTTGATAAATACCATTAGACGTTAAAATACTAAAATAGATTTGATAAATACCATTAGGTGTTAAAATATTAAAATAGATTTGATAAATACAATCAGGTGTTAAAATATTGAAATTTGATAAATACTGTCACATGTTAAAATATTGAAGTAGATTTGATAAATACCATCAGGTGTTAAAATATTAAAATAAATTTGATAAACAGCATCAGGTGTTAAAATATATTAAAATAGATTTGATAAGTACTATTAGGTATTAAGTACAACCAATCAAGATATAACTAAGTACGCGTAGTCAAGGTATTGCTAACGACACCTAGTCAAAGTATTGCTATAGGCACCTAGTCATGGTACTGCTGCAGACTACCAGTCGAGGTATTGCTATAGAACGTAGTCAAGGTATTGGTACATACAACCAGTAAAGGTATTAGACATCTAGTCAAGGTTAATAATATGAGAGACACTAAGTCAAGGTATTGGTACAGACAACCATTCAAAGTATTACTACAGACACCTGGTCAAGGTATTGCAACCAATATCCGTTCAAGGCATTGCTACCGACACGTAACCAAAGATATTGTTAGTTTTCTATTGGTCGTGGTTAAGAATATACATGATTTCCTGACAAGTGTTTGGCCAGGATATATTTGGTATTAGCTGATTTGCTCTTTTAAGTAGACATTATGTTGATGCAACTTTATCTTGATTATATCGAGAGGGTAAGATGTAGCAACGTAACATCTCTACGTTGGGTTTACCTTGGATACTCTACTAAAAACAAACCGACCTTGGATTTACTTTGGAAATTCATGTTTTTCTAAATAGCGCATATACAAACTCAAACAACTGATATCTGGTAAACTGTGTGTAGGAATGTCATCAGAATATTACATATTTATATATTACATATAAATGTTTTATTTACCGCCAGCTAGACTCAATAACGGGCGGTATGTTGTCAGAGTATACATGTTTAAGCTGAATTAAACACCTTATTTACTTTTAAAGACTTTCCCCCCGACGGCTCAGAGGTAAGTCTGAGGGGCTCAGACTGTTATAAATCGGGTTTTATACTTCTAGTGGGAAGATTTTGTTTCTTTGATCTTAACATTAACTATAGGAACAGTTCTACCTTTCTTGGTAAAGAATGTATTAAAGTAAGACATCCAGGTGAAGAACGGTTCCACCTTTCTTGGTCAAGGACTTTATTAAAATACAGACATCCAGATAAGGAACAGTTCCAGCTTTCTTGGTGAGAACATTATTAACATAGACATCCAGGTAAGGAACAGTTCTAGCTTTCTTCGCCAAGAACTTTATTAAAATAAGACATCCTGAGAAGAAACAGTTCTATCTTTCTTGGTGAAGAACTTTATTAAAATAGGAACATCCATGTAAGAAACATTTCTGTATTTATTCGTCAAGAACTTTAATGAAATAGAGACATCCAGAGAAGGAATAGTTCCAGCTTTCTCGGTAAAGAATTTTATTACAGTAAGTCATCCAGGTAAGGAACAATTCTATCTTTCTTCGTCAAGAACTTTATTCAAATAGACATCCAGGTAAGGAACAGTTCCAGCTTTCTTCGTCAAGAACTTTATCAAAATAACATATCCGGAGAAGAAACAGTTCTATCTTTTTTGATGAAGTACTTTATTAAAATAAGACATCCAGATAAGGAACGGTTCTAATTTTCTTCGCCAAGAATTTTATTCAAATAGACTTCCAAGTAAGAAACAGTTCTGGCTTTCTTCCTCAAGAACTTTATTAAAATATAAACATCTAGGTAAGGAACAGTTCTATCTTTCTTCGTCAGTAACTTTATTTCAATAGACATCCAGTTAAGAAACAGTTCTAGCTTTCTTCGTCAAGAACTTTATTGAAATAGAGACATCCAGAGAAGGAAAAGATCTATCTTTCTTCGTCAAGAACTTTATTCAAATAGACAGCCAGGTAAGGAATAGTACTACCTTTCTTCGTCATGAACGTCATTAAAATAGACATCCAAGTAAGGAACAGTTCTAGATTTTTTCGTCAAAGAACTTTATTAAAATAGAGACATCCAGGAAAGGAACGGTCCTAGCTTTCTTCGTTGAGAAGTTTATTAAAATAAGATATCCAGAGAAGAAATAGTTCTATCTTTCTTGGTGAAGAGCTCTATTAAAATAAGATATTCAGATAAGGAACAGTTCAATTTCTCTTCGTCAAGAACTTTATTCAAATAGAGACATTCAGATGAGGAACAGTTGTTGCTTTCTTTGTGAAGAACTTCATTACAACAAGACATCCAGATAAGGAACAGTTCTCGCTTTCTTGTTGAAGAACTTTATTTAAATAATACATGCATATGAAGAACGGTTCCACCTATCTCGGTCAAGATCTTTATAAAAATAAGACATCCACGTAAGGAAGAGTTGTAGCTTTCATCGTGAAGAACTCTATTCAAATAGAGACATCCAGATGAGGAAGAGTTCTAGTTTTTTGATAAAGAATTTTATTACAGTAAGACTTCCAGATAAGGAATAATTCTGCCTTTCTTGGTAAAGAACTTTATTAAAATAAGACATCCAGATGAGGAACAGTTCCACCTATCTCGGTCGAGATCTTCATTGTGAGAAGACATCCACGAAAGGAATGGTTCTAGGTTTCTTCGTTAAGAAATTCATTAAAATAAGACATCCAGAGAAGAAACAGTTCTATCTTTCTTCGTCATGAACTTTATTAAAATAGACATGCGAGTAATGAACAGTTATACCTCTCTTCGTCAAGAATTTTATTAAAATAGACATGCGAGTAAGGGATAGTTCTAGCCTTCTTCGTGAATAACTTCATTAAAATATACATTTAAGTAAGGAACAGTTCTAGATTTCTTCGTCTAGAACTTTATTAAAATAGAGACATCCAGGTAAGGAACAGTTCTATCTTTCTTCGTCAAGAACAGGCCCGATATGGCCAGGTGGGTTAAGGCGTTCTCTCGTTATCTGAGGGTCGCGGGCTCGAATCCCCGTTGCACCAATCATGCTCGCCCTGTCAGCCGTGGGGGCGTTATAATGTGACGGTCAATCCCATTATCCATTGGTAAAAGTGTAGCCGAAGAGCTGGTGGTGGTCGACGATGCCTAAGTGCCTTCCGTCTAGTCTTAGACTGAAAAATTAGAGACGGCTAGCGCAGATAGCCCTCGTGTAGCTCGAAATTAAAAAAACAACAACAAAAACGTCAAGAACTTCATTAAAATAGACATAAAGTGAGACAACGTATTTATGAGATTCACTCACATTATAGTAGTCATGGCAACTATAGTGTACTAAATAGCTGAGTGAATGGCATAAAGAGATATAACATATTTATTAGATTTATTGACACTATGGTTGTTATGGTAACTGTAGGGTATTAAAGAGTTGAGAAAACGTCATAAAGTGATACAACGTATTTGTAAGATTCACTCACACTATGGTTGTTATGGTAACTATAGTGTATCAGACAGCTGAGTTAATGACATAAAGAGATACAACATATAATTAAGATTCACTCACCCCAGGGTGGTCATGGTAACAATTGTGTACCAGAAAGATGAGGGTATACTGGTGAAGTTTGTTTCTCTTACATTTTTTTCTGCATAGAACATGACGGTAGCGAAAATTATGATAGCCATAGCCAGGGAGAAGACGAGAAACCCTAGTTCCGAGGCACAGCTCTTCAAGGTGTACCCTAGGATACGCAGTCCCTGGGAGTGTCTGGAAAACTTGAAGATGCGAAAGACACGAAATACTCGCAGGGTAACGAATGCTCCCGAAACGTCTTCGTTATGGGTCATCCCCAAACTTATGTAGTAGGGTAAGATAGCGACCACGTCAATAACAGACATGACACTCCTGATGAAGTGACATCTGCTCGGAGCTGCGTACAAGCGCAGTAGGTACTCGGCTGTGAATATCATGACGCAGGCGGTGTCCAGGCAGAAAAACGCCGTCTTGTAGATGTCGCCGCAGGATATTTTTTCTCCTGTGTCTGAGCTCTCTCCGCAAGGAATTGTCTCTACAACGTTAGCCAACACCGACACCGCGATGAAAAATCCGGTTACGTAATAGAACACTAGAGCCGCCGTGCTCGTGTGAGGGTTCTCGAACGCCCTCCACATTTTCTCCTGGATTGTATAACCGGATGTATCGTTCGGTTCGTTCGTTTCCGACAATTTGTCGTCCATGATTCGCTCGGTATTTTCCCGTCTTTTGTCTTTATACTCTTCGTAACAACAGACCCCGATCGCTTCCGAGATAACACCGAAGAAAGCCAATTCCTCGTCGTACGCCATCAGGCACTCGTGTTTTGGGAAGTGGAGCTTTCCCGTGCGGTAATAATTTAAAATGTGCCGGAACAAGTCCGGATCTCGATCGAAAAAGTACTCCTGGCTTTCTTCGTCCAGGAAGAATTCTCTTTCGTTTGAGCCCAGCAGCGTATCGGGGTACTTCTCTACCGTATTCCGCCACGTTTCGAAACGGCGCCCGCTGATATTAATTATAATCTTTTCGTCTTTTTTGGCTTTGGCTTTCGTTACTGGAGGGGCGGGGAGTGGATTGTTAGCAACTGGCACCCATCCGATAGCAGCCGCGCGAGCGAAAGGAAGCCACGCGGCGACAGAGGCCATGATTCCCGCGCTTTACCCAGTAGGTGTCTGATGTTTTTGAACTCTCGTCTGTTGACAATCTGCACCTGACAGCTATCTACGTAAGTACGCACGCGCGTCTTTAGAAACTGTTTGAAAAATTCCAGGCTTGGAATCTTTCCTCATGTTAACTAGCTTATGGTAGAAACAGCATATGTGGTTAAATACTTCCATCAGACAATACTACACCACTACTGTTCAAAAGAGTAGCTATGGAAACCCATTATGTCATCGACATGATGACGTATTCGAACACATTGGATTCCCCTAGGTAACAGACTGTACGGACAGCGCCGTTAAATAACTTAACGCTGTTATATCTCTGAATTTGTCAGAGATCGTGGAGAGCAGAAGAAAGGTATTTACTAGTTTAGTAATACACAGACTTGTCTATGTATTATTTTAAGCTCTTAAAATATTGTGAAAATAACAGAAATTGACATAACGCTTTAGGCTCATCTATTCCATACCGTCGTCATAGTGACAGTGACGTCAAGACACAGCTTTGTATAGCTCTTTGACTTTACTAGCGCCCTCTTGGGATCTCGTCAGCACATTATCCCTATCTTAAAATATTTCTATTGAGATATAGGTTTTTCACAACTTTCACTTGAAAATCTATTTTTGTAAGTTGTGAAGCAGTCACTTTGAGGAGTAGCGACTTATGTCTGTGCGGAGAGCTAAACTACCGAGTCATTGTGAACCTGATGAATAAGTCAAGGTAATTCAATAGAAATGCAACTATTGAGTCAATATAAAGTCAATGCAAGTCAGTATGAATCAAACTATTGAGTCAGTGGTAGTTAATATAAACTCAATATTAAGTCAGTGTGAATCCAGTTGTCGAATCAATGTTAGTCAATGTGAACTCAATATCAAGTCAATGTAAGTCATTGTGAACCAAACTATCGAGTCAATGTTAGTCAATATAAACTCAACATAAAGTCATCGAAAGTCAGTGTGAATCAAACTGTTGAGTCAATGTTAGTTGATATAAACTCATTATAAGTCAGTGTGAACCAAACTGTTGAAACAGTGTTAGTCAATATAAACTGAATATCAAGTCAGTATGAATTAAACTATCGGTAATATGTGCAAGAGTGTCAGGTTAGATAAGTAAAAATGAACCAGTGTGTATGAGCCAGATTATAGTGTATGTGTTATCACATTATCAAGTTTCAATGTATATACCTTTTCCTAACGCTAGGTTTCAGTGTATACGTGTTGTCATATCTCCATGTTTCAGTGTGAATATTATAATGCAATATCTTATTTTTAGCGGTACGATTTTTAAAGGCCATATCTTTACATATATCTGATTTTTAAAATTCTGTTCTCATCAATTAAATGAAACTACGTTTATTCATAGGAAGAACCAGAATATTTTTAATATGACGAAATTTGGTTCCCAATACGTTTTATATCAATTGTGGGATTACGGCCTAAAACACCACTAATAACGAAGGCGCCCAGCTGATGAAACAACGCATTTTAATCTTCATAACAAAAACATATTTAATAACACTGTGTAACACAAATTTTGTTCCTGGATAGTATGTGTTATTTCTTAATCGCGTATGTTGTTGAAGTACAGAAAATGGCCATTATTCCCTTTGAACTTTGCTTTATGACCTGGATAATGAAATTTAGTAATTAACCTATTTTCTATATAAAAACGAGCAAATTTGCACATTTTCATTTATATAAGGTCTGAATAAAACAACATATGAATCAAGATTTACATGTATTTATACTAAAGTTATACAAAAATGAACAAAAATATATAGAAGTGAGTAGTTTTTCGAGATTTGCGACTGTAATGTAAATCACTTTCACGTATCAGCCCCCAAATGTAGTCTCCCTTCATGTTTTCGTTATACACTCCCAGGTCACAAAAGCAAAGTTTGAAGAGAAAAATAGGTATTTTCCGTTTACTTTAGGCACAGACAACTGGGGATTTAGCACTTTCTGTCCAGGAACAAGAAAAAGTAAAAATTTTGTTACATAGTGTCATCTATAGTTAGTACTAAGAATGAGTTGAGGAAATTGAGGTTGATTATATAAAAGTGATCCATCGTCTAAACAATTATAACACGATTTATTCAACATTACATGTCCTATTAA
Source organism: Tachypleus tridentatus (assembly GCF_004210375.1). NCBI lineage: Eukaryota > Metazoa > Arthropoda > Merostomata > Xiphosura > Limulidae > Tachypleus > Tachypleus tridentatus. The sequence goes on along the minus strand of NC_134826.1, from coordinate 67,555,317 downwards.
GTCTCAATATTTTCCATAGTCTTCGCCTTTAAACTGCTCCCCCTTTTTCTTTACGAGCAGCTTTTGTTGCTGACACAACTGCATGCCTGCGGATTGAAAAGACATGTTTTCAATCGGCTACTGTTTATATTTGTGCTTTACGACTTTTTCTTTTTTTTCTTCGCGAGTTGCAATCTGTTATTTTGTTTAGTTTTTCGAGTGTGTTGGTTCCTGTACCGAACCTCTACTGATGTTCGAGGTGGACAGTATGGCTCTTTAGATCTAACGAAGATAACTGTGTTTGTGGGGGCACCTCATGTTAATCAAAGCGAGGTTATACAAGCCGTTCGTATTCAGTTTGATTCTGATTCCATTGGACCTCGTCCAGAGTTAAATTTATTTTAACCGAAGACGTTCACCTTCTGCTAGATTCTGGACTTAATATTCATGGTGAAAATTATATGGCTCAAGGGGTGACCATTATTACGTTGACTGTTTAGGTTTTTAGTCTATCTAAGTCAGTCACTGATGACAGTTTTATTTGTAAGTTAAACGACTTCGAGTGTGAAGTTAAGAGTGATATCGTGTGGAAACGGGACCATGGAATTTATAATGGTATTAGGTTTGTGAATGTGGTTCCCGTACATCTTTATTTTACGTGATTAAAGTGTTGGACCCTTTGGGTTAAAATTTCTTTATTAAAATAAAACATTACCACCAACAACGTGTGTGTATTGTGTTTCACTGAGGATCATCTGTCCAAGGTCTAACCCTAGCTGGCTTATCATTGGCAAGGTCAAGTTGTCGGAAGGAGGAGAGAACCTGAAGCACTATTAGGTTCTGAGGTTGTAGGGGTGGGACAGTAGCATTAATGTTCCTGCTGCCACAGATATTGGGTTCGTTCAACCATGCTCTTCGTGTGTACTGAACATGATGAAGAACAAAGGTTCGGGAACAATCTGGAAGTTTTCATGGTGATACTGTTTGTGCCGTTGGGGAAGAAAGCAAAAGGTGAATAAACGTCTTCATTGCTGGACATTATTAATTATTTGTTTTTGAATTTCATGCAAAACTACACGAGGGCTGTCTGTGCTATTCATCCCTAATTTAGCAGTGTAAGACTAGAAGGAAGGTAGCTAGTTATAACCATCCATCGCCAACTCTTGGGCTACTCTTTTATCAACGAATAGTGGAATTGACCGTAACTTTATAACGCCCCCACAGCTGAAAGGGCGAGCATGTTAGGTGCGACGGGGATTCAAACCCTCAACCCTCAGATTACGAGTCGAACACCGACAATGTTAAGCACGAGTTCTCTACCCCACAAAGCTGAAAAAAAAACTTTGAAGTGGTTAAAAGGTGGATGTAATGTTCGCCTAGCGGATAGAAACGATAATGCTTCACGGTATAAGACTCGCTTATCTCGTGTGAAAAAAACACTACTGATAGACTTTAACTTTCAGTGTGTGTTTTCTTACAGCAAAGCCACATCGGGCTATCTGCTGAGCCCACCGAGGGGAATCGAACCGCTGATTTTAGCGCTGTAAATCTGAAGACATACCGCTGTACTAGCGGGGGGCTTAACTTTCAGACATGCTTTTGTTATTTTATGTCCTTTCCATTTGAAATATGGGTGGTGAACACTAACGGGTTGAAGATACTTGAAAAACAGAAAATATTTAACATTTCAGTTCTCGCTTTCCTATGAATTGTTTCCAAGAGACATTTTTTTACAAATGACCATTTTCAATTGATTAGCAAGTTTTGGTCAGGTTAGTGTTTTTATTCTGTCTAATGCAGTAAATGTAGACAGGGGGTATAGTGTTTGTTAATCACTTAGTTTCTCATTTTGTATCATGGAGATCAACTGAGGAGAGTTGTTGCTATTAATTGTGCAGTTAATGGTACAGTTTAGGTTTCATAATGGTTTAATTACACTTTTCCAACAGATAAAAACTTGGTAGTAGTAGTAGGATATTTTAATCGTGTTGCGGACATCCTGTCAGATAAATTTCCAGTAAAATATTGTTGCGATGCTAGTCGTCACAGTTTCAATAACTTGGTAGGTACTTTCTGTTTTTCAGGTGTGTTTAGTTTTCTTTATAGCGATACACATAGTTCTACTTGGAGGAAGTTAATTCAAGGATCGTAATTGAATTTCAGATTGATAAAATTTTGGTTAGGCCTAATGTGTTGCCTTTTAATAGGTTTTGGTTTCCCCAGACGGGTCATGCTGCCTTGATTTAATACTGTTCCTCGTGGTCCTGGGTTTTAATAATCGTTTGTTGAGGGATTGATTATTTTGAAACAATTCTTTTTTTTTACTACAACAAAGTCGAGGATGTCCTATTTATCTTCAGGATATTTGTCAGTGGTATGTCAGGTTGTAGGATGCTCGTACTTATAACACAGGCCAAGCGTATTCAAACAGGACAATAGAGTGTGGGCATATTTTGATTTCATCCTGTTCTTTTCGGCCCCATCTAAAACTACGATGTGGAGGCTGAGAAGGAGGAATTAGATATGTAAAGGATAGAGGGTATAGTATTAATGTCTTATGTGAGGTGGTTTGAAGAGGGTGAACGTTCCAGCAAGTATTTCCTACTTACTGAACAGAGAATTGGAAATACGGCATGTGTTCACTCCAGAGAGTGTGTTAGTTTCTGATTCTAAAGATATTAGGACTATTCCACGCCACTTTTATTCCACCCTTTTTAGGTTGGAGGATGATGAAGGTCCACCTTTAGTAGAGATATTATCTTATGTATCCGCCAAGTTGAGCAATTCTGATTGTCTTATATGTGATGCTGATATCAGGGTTGATGAAGTTAGGATCTTGCAGTATTCTAAAGGAAATCCATCTCCAGATTTTGTACAGGTTTTACAGGAGGATTTTTTGTTTGATAGTATGAAGCGTGGAATACTTATTTTGCTTCCAAAGGTAAGAAACAAGAGAACTGTCGTCCGTTAACGATTCTGAATTATGGCTATAAGATATAGGTTGTCTCGCGTTGTTGGTAATGTCATGTTACAGGACCAGTCCGGGTGTATTCCGGGCGAGGATGTAGTTGGAGTACCCCTCATTTCGAAGTTGTTGATGGATTATCTCGACCTAAAACAACAGGAAGAGATTCTGTTTAACAGATGTGAGTTTAGGGATAACTTCCTCAGGTGGAATATTGCCTGTTATTTTGGAGTTTCTAGTATTGTAAAATATAATGGATATTTTGCTAACTGCGAGATTTTCACCAGGGGTGCCCTCTGTCGACTTTGTTGTACATTATTTGTGCGGAACCTTAATATGATAATTAAGCACAATGATATTTCTGATTTTTCCATTTTCATCAGGTGTGTCAACACGCTGCCCACACAACTTTGACACTCAATGATGCCACTTATATAGATTTAGTTACATAAGTTTGTCAACTGTATGGAAGAGTAAGGGTCTGTGGCTAGGGTCCCTCGAGATGTGGTATTTTGAAAGGATTACAGTATCCTCCTAACAATTACCGTGTTTACTCGCTTATAAGACGGGGATTTTTCCTCGAGATTTCTGGCTCAAATTGGGGGGCCCGTCTTATAGACAAGGTCTACAGACATAGAAAATAAATTTAGTTCACTCAGTTTATCAGATCGTTCCTCAAATGCGGAATTTCGAATTCCATTGACGGCAGTGAGGATGATGAACTTTTCAGTGAGTTTATCGGCGGCAGAGATGATGTAGAGCAGGAGGAGAACACGGAGGAATGTGACCTCTACGATGATGGATTGTCCGAGGAGCAGTTTTATGAACTGTTTGGAGATAGCGACAACGAATAATTTGAAGGCTTTTGAATTTCATAACTTGCATACTGATTTGCTGTGTTCTATTAAAGTGCAGTTTGCGTAAACTCTTTTAATACTTTGAAGAAATGTGGTTTAAAAGTTAGCATAAACGTACTTTGAAACTGAAATATGTTGTGATAAGTTTTGTGCGTTAGATTGTTCTTTGTTATGTGTTTTAAATATGAATATTTATCATACAGTAAATAAAATAGTTGATGAAATTCCATTAAACGCTTGAACACCGAGTTTGGATTTATTCATTTATTTTCACTTTTCTATCTCTTCTATTTTTCTCCTTCTAATCTGAAATCGAAATATCGTATACGAAACCCAAAATTAGGTTTCTATTAATTTCCATTTTTTTCACTTTTCTCTCGTTACCTGCTTTCCTTCCTTCGTCTTATAAACGAGTCTAAACAGAATATCGACAATCTCTCAGGTGAAGTTGGGACCCGTCTTATAAGCGAATCGTCTTATAAACGAATAAAAACGGTAAAAGTTCTTGGTACCCCGTTTCAACCTGATTGTGCTGTGATATAAATTTACGTGATATTTGTCGACGTGTTACTCATATTTTAACATCCTGGTGGCACAAAGAATCATCTTTGAAGAGTACAGTGCTGATGGTTAATGCTTTAGCGGCCTCTATGTTATGAAATCATCTTCAGGTTTTACATATGGAAGAGTCTGTTCTTGTTTTATTACAGATTTTTTGAAGTTTTTATGGAATTGTGGTATTCACAGTATTCGTTATGAAGTATTGATTAAACCACTTCGCGAAGGTTGGCTCAATTTTGTAGAAATTAGGTTTCGTAAATAAGCTTATTGAATTGTGTTCTGAAACAGTGTCATGAGGTACTACAGTCGTTGTTAGACTTTTATTCAGGACTATTTGGTGACATGCACTCTTGTGTTGATGTTTTATCTTATCAAACAGTTCCACGTTTCGTACAACTTTTACTTCCATATATTACTGAGATCTGTAAAATTGTGAACCGTTTTTTGGGGGGTATCATATGTCTACTAATAATTTTTTGATACCCTGAAACCACCCTAATCTTGTCAATAACCGTGGGTTGACGTTTTATTTGCTCAGTTTGTTGCTGTGGGAATCACTGACTCCAACATTTACATTATTAAGTTACACCTCGTTTTTTCTTTCTCAGGAATAGGTTGTTATCAGTTGTTGTTTTTTTCTAACAATAGTGTGCTACCTGTGGAGTTTGTTACTAAACGTTTCTTTCAACTTTTAGGTGTGTTCTTATACGTGTATTTTGTATTTTACACACAGTAATGGGGCCCAACATGGCCAGGTAGTTAAGGCTCTCGACCCGTAATCCAAGGGTTGCGGGTTCGAATCCCCGTCACACCAAACATGCTCGCCCTTTCAGCATTGGGACGTTATAACGGTACGGTCAATCCCACTATTTATTCGGCGGTGGGTGGCGACGACTAGCTGCTTTCCCTCTAGTCTTACACTACTAAATTAGGAACGATTAGCGCGGATAGCTCTCGTGTTGTTTTACGCGAAATTCAAAAACAAAACAAAAAAGCACGATGGTTTGGATTTTCTTTATTTCAGTTTTTCTTTAACAAGGAAATTTTCGGATTGTAGAATAGCTTTTATCTTCACGTACCACATTGTAGCTGATATCGATTGGCCGCCTCTTTGGAAAAGTCCTTTTGATTATTTTGTATGTTATTTCTACTGTCATTTAGACTATCTTCTTTGGTATCATGCGGTGACTACAAATGTTAAATTGCTTCACATTTTTATACATCCAATAGGGTTATGTTCCTTCTGTAGTGAACTCGCGAAGCTATAGTTCATTTGTTTATTCAGTGTCTAGGATTTGTAGGCTTTGATGTTTTGTTTGTTGGATATAGTTTTGGGTCATATTTTATTAGATTAATAAAAACGATTGTTGGCTCTGGTTAGATATTTACCTGGTTTGAGTTCACACCATAACAAACTGTTCCGCTTCTCTACGTGTTTGTCAAAATTTGTGATGTATTTTGCACATGCTAAGGCTTTGACATGTTGTGTTCGTGCACATTTTGTACATTTCTTTAAAGCTAGACTTCAAAGTAAAATCTCTTTTGACTTCTATAGTTCAAGCTCTAAAACAACCTATCAGTCACGCCCATTTGATGAATGAGGCTCTACAGGGAAACGTACTGTGTGAGTTTGTTTGTTGTTTTTTTCAATTTCGCACAAAGCTACTCGAGGGCTATCTGTGCTAGCCGTCCCTAATTTAGTAGTGTAAGACTAGAGGGAAGGCAGCTAGTCATCACCACCCACCGCCAACTCTTGGGCTACTCTTTTACCAACGAATAGTGAGATTGACCGTCACATTATAACGCCCCACGGCTGAACGGGCGATCATGTTTGGCGCCACGGGGATGCGAACCCGCGACCCTCACATAACGGGTCGCACGCCTTAACACGCTTGGCCATGCCGGGCCCTACTGTGTGAGAAGTTACAGTGATAGTTTATGTGAATGTTTATCGTTTTGTTATTTGACAAATGATTTATCCGCGTTCTTCTGGCAGTGTATTAGAATATGAATATTGCAATTATTTATTGTTATGTAATATTATTAACATATTATATTTCAAGAAGATGATTTATTTACGTAATAAAAGAAACAAAATGCGGATTTAGATACCCGTAATAGCCCACTGTACTTAATAATAGATAAAAAACAAATGCCCTTGGAATTTTTAACTGCTCATGGAAGTTTTACTCCTTTAGACTGTACTTATAAAACAATATTCATAATACTGACAATAGAAGCTCCAACTGTTCCAAAGTTCTGGACATGAGAATGGACAAACTCACTGCAACATGACCTTCTGGAAATGTGTGTATATTTCATAGTACTTACAGTTTTATTAGATACACGTCGGATATCATTTATAGCTCTAGTTGTTTCTTTATCAAATATGGTGTACAAAGTTTCATATCTATATTCAATGATGTTTCTTTTTTTTCACTTTTGTAACTTATGTAACTGAGCGTTTTAATATTTTACTATTCTTGCCTGCAACTGTGTTATTATGTTGTATATTAGTACTGTGTTTACACTGAGTGTTATATAAACACATCTTTTGTGTTATATCAATACTATGTTTACTTACCTGTTTTACTATCCATGCTTTTTTTCTTCACGGTTTCTTATTTTCAAGTTTTATTTAATTACGTATAACTCTTTAGATTACTAAGCCTAATACGTAACTTTATTTCTCAGATTTGATGTAGACCACGAACGCCTAAACCTTGCATTTTCAATTATTGCTTTTAAGTTTGATCGAAGTATTATCATTAACACTTAATCTGATTTGATTATTATACCTGTAGTGGGCACAGCGCAGATAGCCCATTGTGTAGCTTTGTGTTTGACTATGAAAAAAAACAAAAAATCTTGATACAAAACCTTTTTAAAATAATAAAAAATGACGTGTTTGTTACCGTGCATTACATTTTAACTGGTTGTGAAGAAATATGTTAGCGTTTCTACCACTGTTATCTTTGTTGCATCTCAGACAGCCTGATAAAGCACAGACGTTTCCAGTACTACATATAGGAGATAACATGCGATTGATTTATTATTTCATACTAGTTTTAACTGAGGTGTTTATTAACGATTCCAGATTGACCAACATGTTCGTACAACCGTGTTTTGCTTCCTTGTACTGTTTAATCGTTAGACAGTTTCTTGATGATTTTCCTTGCAAAATTCAAACAATTTTCATAGAAAAAACGTAAGTCAACTAGATAAAAAAACAAAAATTAGCATGTTTTTTAACTAAAATTTCTTTGTCATTCTCGTTTCGACGTTTCCTGAAAGTTAAAAGTTGGTTGTACTCACACACTAAAATTCATAACATACGAAAAACAAATTTATCATAAATGATTTAAATTCGTTTTATTACTGGTTCTAACACCAGACGGCTTCATCAGATTAGTTTTATCTTAGAAACTAAGCCTTCAACTTTTCTGTCGCAGGTTAATTTAGTTACCAGACACCTTTTATTTCACAACAATACGTGTATAAACCATGTAATTAACTTATAAAGTATTCTATTTTATGTAAATATGTTCATTCACAGGTAAGAGAGGAAAGATTTTCGTACTAAATAAAATTTAAGAAACAACAACAAATAAGCATATTTATCTACAGGAATCTGTGAAAACACTCTTTTCCTAAGAGTATATTTTGTTTACCCAATAGCACAGAAACAATTCATTTGTTTTCTGCTACTATTACCACAACGAAGGTTGTTAATTATGTCACCAACAGAGGAATGTCTAACCATAAACAGTTTCTGATGTACGTACTTCACGGTTTGAAATTGATGAATGTCATTTGGGTTGTTGTTCATGTGCGGACGAAGAAATTAAATCATCTACATTTTCCTAGAGTATTAAAACTATAATACACCAGCCTCTCGGTTAACACTGAAAGGTACTTGCCAATTTGAAGACGTAAATTAGTGTAAAAAGTGTACTATAATAGCTGAATTATTACTCCGAGCAAGTTTAAATTAACTGTTTCACTACACTTGTAATCAGAGCCATCTCTATCCATTATTGAGTTATGTTTATTTATGTGTTATCATACTTACAATATACAGGTAACTGCAACACCTGTTTCCGATTTTGTTCAGCTTAAAAATGGTTATTGATTGTTTGCTCGAGTTTTCATATATTTGCATATTCACCTGTCGAAAACATTTTAATATTTTATTTATAATCAGCACATACGCGTGAAAATCTATATTTAAAAAGCTGAAATTACCTTAAACTCACACTTTATACATATTTTGTGTTATATAACATAATGTTATCTCTCATAATGTTTTACTTGCTTCTTTTTTTACTTATTTTACATTGTTTAACAGCTCAATTTAACTTTAAAATGATAAATGTTGCTTACCTCCTGTAAAAACCTTCACTACTTTCAAGGCGCTTTTCTGAACATAAATAGTTGTTACAATAATATTCATCACCATTCTTCATCAAACTAATAACTATAGTAACGTGCTACTAAAATGTAATACATCAAATACATGTGAGAAAATAAGTTGTTCTAGTCTGGTTCCAGATCAGCAGGTAATGCCAGATTCAACTTTTATTATCATTTATGACGACAGTTTGAAAGTGAAATCTATCATTTTATACTTTAAGAAATCGTCTTTTATTTCGATATAGCGGTTGGCAGGTCATTATTGCGTCATCTATAAATGTCAGCCCGCGTATTTATTATTATTTTCATTCATTACTGAATAATTATCTCGTATTTCATTTCGTTCATGGCTCTCTGTTTTGTGTTTTCACTGAGTGCCAATATATTATTTTGTGTTTACACTGATTGTAGGTTAATTATCTTGTGTTTCTACTGATTGTTTATTAATCATTTTATGCTTACCCTGATTGTGACTATTTATCGTGTCTTTCACTACATTCATGGTTAGTTATTTTGCGTTTCCACTGATTCTCGACTTAGTTGTTTTTATTATAAAATCGTATCAATAGGTAACTTTGTAGGACATCTATTTGAGCAAACATTCAAAGCTGTATCGTCACTGTTGATTTAAACAGCTAAGTTATTCTTTTGGTAGAGGGTTTCTGGTGTTTAGTTTTACCTTTGCTACATCGGAAAAAACAACAACCAAAGGGACCGTTTTCACTGTCATCTAATAATGAATATCTAGTGATTTAACTTGATCTGTTTGCAATTCCATCTGACTTCTTTACCAGAGATATCTATTATTAACTGGATTACTGAAGATACGTGAAACTACCGCACCAACATACTGGGAGTCGTATAAAGCTTGACCTATTCATTGTTGAACTGGTAGTAGCTTTCACGAAACAGAAATATTTTAGTTGCAAAGGTGAAGCTGTTTGCTTCGCGTTTAATTCAGGACGTATCTTACGAGTTCACAATCTTTTCTTCATGTTTAACATTTCTTTGCTATACACACTCCTCAGTATACTAAAGTGTTTAAAAGCGACATTTGTGTCACAGTCCAGTGGCGAAGAATGGACGATTGATTATATTCTGTCAGTCAGTATAGCTTGACAGTGGTTTTGGTTTTATATCTCGTAAGCCTTTCTTTTCTATCTGTTAGTTGTTTTGATTTGAAATTAATTGGTTCTGTAGAAGTAATTAATCATCAGGGGCAATCGTGGTTGGAAGATGACGTGCGTGTAGTTAGTTGTGGGCCTAGACTATAAATAAATGTAATAGTGTTGGAGACTTGACATGGTTGGTGAGAGGTTCATTGAAGGAGTCGAATAAGTAAACAAACGGTCGATATGTATAAGCTGACAGGTTTGAATATTTATTCATTTATTTTCCTTTACTTATAATACAGATTTAAACTTAAATCTTTAATAGACAAAGGATATTTAAAATGAATTAAAATAAATATACACACACATCTAACATTACTAATGTATACGAGTTTTTCTTCTTGTGTAGAGGAAAGTAAGGATAAGAAGACCACACGTATTCACCCATTCAGATGAACGTCATGAAAAGCCTGGTTATTTCATATTGAGTTTTGTTTTATTATAAATATCATTTCTAGATTTGAAAAAAAAACAACAAAAAACAAATAAACTTGGACGTTGGCTTTTTTTAGATATTAAAATATCATGCTTGTACTTGGAAGCAGTTTTATATATAAGGTCGTTAAAATGGACCACCAAGATGGTGATATGAAAGCCATCTAATTCAAAAACACTGCGTTTCAAAATAAATACTGCAATTACATCATCATTGTAAGTACTTTTGGAAAGGAATGTATCATCATTTCTGTCTTTGTAGAAGGCTTTAATGACTAAAATATGTAGTAGGACGTGTATAAAAATTTTCAGACAAATAAAATATACTAACCCAACTCCACTTTTTCAGATCATTAATCAAATAAACCCTTATAAAGATGGATGTGTCTGAGGAACACATTAGGAATATAATGCTTTATGAGTTTAAAAAAGGCAATAGTGCAGTAGAAACTACACGAAACATTCAAGGTGTTTACGTTGCGGAGTCTCTAACTGAAAGAAAATGCCGAAGGTGGTTTCAGAAGTTCAGATCAGGTGACTACAGCTTAAGTGATGCGTCACGTTCAGATTGTCTTGTTGAGTTTAAAAATGACTTGCTACTGACTGCACTTTATGAATATTGTGCTGTAACATCTGAAGAACTAACACAGAAGCTTAATTCAACCCATTCAACAGTTCACCGTTATCTGCAACATCTTGTAAAGGTGTTAAAACCTGGAAAATGGGTCCTCCATGATTTGACAGAAGCCAACCTCAGAGCAAGAATGGACATTTGCAGTTCTCCGCACTCTCATGAACGTAACTCTAACTCACCATTTTTGGACAGGTTAGTGACTGAAGATGAAAAATGGATATTTTATAAAAATGTTAAGCGCCGCAGACAATGGTTCAGTGCAGGTAAACTGACTAAAGCACAGCCCAAAATGGACATCCACCCTAGGAAAGTTTTGTTAAGCGTTTAGTGGGATATTGTTGACGTGATCTACTTTGAGTTGCTGCCACTCAGTGTATCGATTACATCAGACTTCTACTGTCAACAGCTAGAGCACTTGAATGTTGCACTGAAAGAAAAGAGGCCTGCTTTAATCAATCGTAAAGGTGTTGTGTTACACCAGGATAATGCATGGTCCCATACAGCAAGGATCACATCTGCAAATATTGAAGAACTAGACTGGGAAAAATTTATACATCCTCCTTATTCTCCAGACCTTGACCAATCTGATTATCATCTATTCCAAACTTGCAGAACTATCTTGATGGAAAAGAGTTTGGAAAACATGAAGATGTTAACACAACCCTTTCTATATTATTTTCCTCCCAAACCCAAGAATTTTATAGAAGTGGCATTCAGAACCTTGTGAATCGTTAACAGGAAGCAATTTATAATAATGGAACATACATTATTAATTAAATAACATTAAAAGGGTTTGAAATCTTTTCTCTTTTTCTGAACCTAAAATCGGACATTACATAAGGGATGGCCTGATACGTCTGCAATTCGCTTCAGAAACAGTTTTAAACCTTAATAATGTATAATATAGTAATTTGAACAACTTTCAAACCTGATAAACAATTTTTAAGTTGTATCGCTCATTTGAAGATATAAAAGTAGAAATACTTTTTGTTACACTTTAAACTTTAATATTTTTGTTACAGTTTATATAAAGTTAAGCTTCATTGTCGATTTATATGAGACAACTGATTTTTATTATATTATTGTTAATTTTACTTTTATTATTTTGTGATAATTTACTATCATATTTTACTATCAGAAATAATACAGCACTCTGAATAGCATGACCTTTGACCTTTATTGATCGGAAACATTGTGAATTTTCTTGATGTTTGGTAAAACACTTAAGAACATTTGATTTGACGATCCTGAAGTGTTCCTTGCTACTCGCCAAGCTTGAAGTATCCTTTATGAGTGGATATTTTAAGACTATGTGAAATCAAAATGCGTGTTATAAACTGAATCACTTAATGGTTTGTCTGAGTAAAATACATGAAATTATTCTTGACTTGTATAGAAGATCTTAGTATCATAATGAATCCAAAACCCTTTTGTTAAACAGTCTACTTTAGTATCACACTGAATCCAAAACCCTTTGTTAAACAGTCTACTTTAGCATCACGCTCAATCCAAAACCCTTTGTTAAATAGTTTACTTCAGTATCACACTGAATCCAAAACCCTTTGTTAAACAGTCTACTTTAGCATCACGCTCAATCCAAAACCCTTTGTTAAATAGTTTACTTTAGTATCATACTGAATCCAAAACCCTTTGTTAAACAGATTAATTTAGTATCAAATGAATCCAAAACCCCTTTGTTAAACAGACTACTTTAGTATCAAACTGAATCCAAAACCCTGTTGTTAAACAGTTTATATTAGTATTGCATGAATTCAAAACCCCTTTGTTACACAGACTAGTTTAGTATCACATGAATTCAAAACACCTTTGTTAAACAGTCTACTTTAGTATCAAACTGAATCCAAAACGACTTTGTTAAACAGAATACTTTAGCATCACGCTGAATCCAAACCCTTTGTTAAATAGTTTACTTTAGTATCATACTGAATCCAAAACCCTTTGTTAAACAGATTAATTTAGTATCAAATGAATCCAAAACCCCTTTGTTAAACAGATTAATTTAGTATCAAATGAATCCAAAACCTCTTTGTTAATAGGTCTACTTTAGAATCTCATGAATCCGAAACACTTTGTTAACTAGTTTACTTCAGTATCATAATCAATCCAAAACCCCTTTGTTAAAGTCTACTTTAGTATCACAGTGAATCCAAAATCCTTTGTTAAACAGTTTACTTTATAATCACATGAATCCAAAACCCCTTTCTTAAACAGCCTACTTCAGTATCACACTAAATCCAAAACCCTTTGTTAAACACATTACTTTACTATTACACTGAATCGAAAACCCTTTGTTAAACAGCCTACTTTAGTATATCATGAATCCGAAACACTTTGCTAACCAGTTTACTTTAGTATCATAATCAATCCAAAACCCCTTTGTTAAACACTAGTATAAACCTCAATCCAAAACCCCTTTGCTAAACAGTTTATTTTAGTATCATAATTAATCCAAAACCACTTTGTTAAACAGTCTACTTTAGTATCACATTGGATCAAAAAACCCTTTGTTAAAATGATTACCTTAGTATTACATGAATTCAAAACCGCTTTGTTAAACAAACTACTTTATTATAACATGAATCCTAATCACATTTTTTAAACAGTCTACTTTAGTATTACACTGAATCCCAAACCCCTTTGTCAAACAGTCTACTTTAGTATCACGTGAATTCAAAACCCTTTGCTAAACAGTTTACTTTAGTATCTCACGAATCGAAAACCCCTTTGTTAAACAGTTTACTTTAGTATTGCATGAATCCAAAACCCCTTTGTTAAAAACATTACGTTAGTATTACAGTGAATCGAAAACCCTTAGTTAAACAGTATACTTTAGTATATCATGAATCCGAAACACTTTGTTAACCAGTTTACTTCAGTATCATAATCAATCCAAAACCCCTTTGTTAAACAGTCTACTTTAGTATCACGCTGAATCCAAAACCCTTTGTTAAACAGACTACTTTTGTATCAAACTGAATCCAAAACCCCTTTGTAAACCAGTTTACATTATTTTCGCATGAATTCGAAACCCCTTTGTTAAATAGTTTACTTTAGTATCATACTGAATCCAAAACCCTTTGTTAAACAGATTAATTTAGTATCAAACTGAATCCAAAACCCCTTTTTTAAACAATTTACATTAGTATTGCATGAATCCAAAACCCTTTTGTTAAACAGACTATTTTAGTATCACATGAATTCAAAACGCTTAAACAGTCTACTTTAGTATCAAACTAAATCCAAAACGACTTTGTTAAACAGAATACTTTAGTATCACATGTATCCAAAACCCCTTTGTTAAATAGTCTACTTTAGTATCACATGTATCCAAAACCCCTTTGTTAAATAGTCTACTTTAGTATCATACTGAATCCAAAACCCTTTGTTAAACAGATTAATTTAGTGTCAAACTAAATTCAAAACCCCTTTGATAAACAGACTACTTTAGTATCACATGAATCCAAAACCCCTTTGTTAAACAGTTTGCTTCTTTAGGTGAACTAGCCACTCCAAACTAACTATAATTACATTAGGAGAAACAAAAATTGTGTTATGGAAATACTGACGCAATACTGCAATACAAGCTGAGAAGACGTGGCATTATAGAAGAAACAAAAAGTGTGTATTATGTCTTTTAAGTAGTACATTCTAGTAAAATACCTTTATTTTCTGTACCTGTATATAGGATTAAAGTTGAATTTAGAAGAAAGTGTTACCAAACCTATTATGATTGGATACTTTGTTCATTATATACAAGTGATTGTTTTATACACAAGTCCCCCAGTGGCACAGCGGTATGTCTGCGGACTTACAACGCTATAAAAGGGGTTTCGATACCCGTGGTGAACCGAGTACGGATAGCCCACTGTGTAGCTTTGTACTTACTTCCAAACAAACAAGACATAAATCTGTACACAAAATACAACTCTTTTTGTTGAACGTTTTATTCGTGTTTCATGTGCAAGTTTGATCTTCAACGGTAAAATGCCGCCACATGATAGTTTGATATTTTATTTTCTGTTATTCACAATGAATATTGTGGTTATTTGTCAGAGTCCCGCTGAAAATTTAGAGGTTTAATTTTATCAGCGGCTTGTTTCTCTCGCCTTTAAAACTGTTTTGGCGTGATAAAATTTACAACCCAATGCACTGTTTCCAAATATAACTGTCTCAGCGCGATGTACACATTCTTTTATTATGTTAATTGTTTAAAATCACGTGACGTCAGGACCTGATAAATCTCATTTACCACTGTAAAATAACAACTAATAAATCTTAATCAACACGTTAACAAGTTTACTAATTTAGAAAAATAAATGTGATACAGTTTAGATTTATGTAAAATTTACGTTATGGTAAAGCCTTACTTTCGTTTTGAAACGTAGTATTAAAGTACAGAAGTGATACTATTTGTAAACTTGGTGACTTAGGGTAAGACCTTACTCCGTGTTTTAAAACGTACTGTTTAAGTCCAGAAGTGATGCTATTTGCATGTGTGCTGATCTACAGTTTTCGCGCATGTTTTACATTTCACGTAACAACACCAGTAAAACTTACACTCGCACCTTTCTTTCAGTATCACTGTTTTGGTATTATACCCTCTACCACAGCACATGTGGTTGCACCCATCAGTGCCCGGAGCTGTTCGATTACACTGGCGACTGTAAGTACCTAAGGAGCCCGTATTTTCATCATCAACGCAATAGTCGGGCGACTCCTCTAAATAAACCAGATCCTCTGCTGTGGGGACGTTGTACTGGGAATGTCGAACCTGTAACTTTCCTCGTAGATTTATCATCACCTCAGTAGCACCGTCGTATTTATCTTTCAAGTCATCTCCGACTTCACGGAAATTCGCCAGCTCTTGCCAGCACGTGATCAGTGAACAGGAACCGGAAACTCCGTGACACTTGCACATGATTTTAGTATTTCTAATGACTGCCTGTACGAATTTGAAAGAATTACAAAAGTGTATATAAAACTTTTATGGTTAAAAACACACCAATCATAAAACGACGACAGTCTGCTTCAAAGAATTAACTTATTTAATTTCGTGATGTAAATAAATCATCGAAAGAAAACAAAAACATAATGCAACACGTAGGAAAGATTCTAGACTCAACTAAAGTTTTTAAATGTCTGTAACATTAGAGCGACCTCTGTTTATTATATCTCTTGTTAAATCGCTCGGCAGAACCATTAAATGATTATCCTCTCTACATAATGACACTGAAATATTTGAAAATTTCGTAAATACGCTGACTTCAAACGCTTAGTTTTTGTCACGGAAAAAGTATAAAATTAACGATTTTTATTTGTCATCATTAACCCGTATTAGACCCCAATGATAAAATGAAATCAACGACTTAACTCACATATTGGCTGTAATGGGAAGAGGTGTCATAAACACCTATATGCCAAAACGGCTCGTTTGGGTTGAGAAAATATTTTACATAGAAGAGCGAACAACGTTTCGACCTTTTCGGTCATCGTCAGGTTCACAAAGAAACAAAGAGGTAACTGACCGGAAGCTGACCACATGTTCGGAAGGGGTTGTGTAACTGAGGATCGGAATGTAGAGGGCGGTGTTACATGTTTGAATATATATAATTTTATTTTATTATATTTAATATAGGTATAAAGGCGTTCCTTCATATTGGTATATTTTGGGTTTAAGTTGTTGTATAAGTAAGGCTTCTTTAATTTTGCGTTTGTTCATGTTTGTTCCTTTATTTAGTATTTGAGTGTTTTCTATGGTTAAGTTGTGTTTATTTGACTTGCAGTGTTCGAAAACGTGTTAAGGTGACTTTTTATGTTCTTTGAATCTGGTTTCCATTTTTCTACTTGTTTCTCCAATACAAAAGTCGTGGCAGTTATCACATTGTATTTTATAAGAATTGTTGGTGTAGTGTTTGTCAGTGTAGTTTTTACACAGTATAGACCTCAGTTTTGTGCCTGGTTTTTGAATACATTTGGTATTAACTGGAATGTCATATTTTGTTACTAGTTTTTGCCAAATGCTGGTTATTTGTCCGCTGATGTCGGGAATATATGGTATGCAGCAGTATATGGTTTCGTGATTTTTTGATTCGTGAGATGTATTTACTTTTGTTGGTTGATTTTTCTTTCTCTCTAGGTGTGTGTGTATAATGTTTTCTACGGTTTGTGGAGGAAACTTATTGATGTTGATGAAGTATTATTTTATTTTGTCCAATTCATCGTTAATTTTATCTGGTGAGCATAGTTTTATGGCTGTGTTTATTTGGTTTCTTAGTATGTTGAGTGTTTGTTTTGTTTCATGTCCCAAGAAATGTATAGTCCAGTATGGGTGATTTTTCGGTGGATTTCTGTTTTGAATTGTGTGTCGGTTCTTGTAATTTTGAGGTTAAGAAATGATATTTGATTGCTTTCTTCCTGTTCACATGTGAAGTTAATGTTGGGATGTATAGAGTTAATGTGATTGAAAAAATTAAGTGTGTGTTCTGTAGATCTGAATCCCGCAACCGTGTCATCTACATATCTGTACCAGTATAGTGGTGGATGTAATGCTGTGTTAATTGCTTGTGTTTCAACTTGTGCCATAAAAATATTGGCTAGAACTGGTGATACTGGGTTGCCCATGCTTAAGCCATTTGTTTGTATATAGTTGTGGTTGTTGAACATGAAGTTTGTCTTTATCGTGGTGAATTCTAGGAGGGTTGCTAATTGGTTGCTGGGAATGTCTATAGTTGGGTTAGGGTCTCGGATATAGAGTTCTAATGCTATCTTGCAGGCTTGAGTGGTTGGAACTTCTGTAAAGAGGGATATAACATCGAAACTGGCCATTAAGGCTTTATGATTAAATTGATTTAGATTATACTTGAAATTAAAAGAGTCTTTGATGAATGAGCTGGCTGATGTTACATATTTGGAGAATGCCCATGCTACGTATTTACCAAGATTGTAATTAAACGATTCATATGTGGACATTATTGGTCGTAATGGACAATCTGGTTTATGAGGTTTGGGGATGCCGTATATTTGTGGTGTGCGTGAGTCGGTTTAGTGGGATTGATCGCCACATTATAATGCCCCCACAGCTGAAAGGGGCGAGCATGTTTGGTACGACGAGGATTCGAAGCTGCGACCCTCAGATTACGAGTCGAGTGCCTTAACCACCTGGCCATGCCGGACTGCTGTTACGTTAAACGGCAATCTTTTTTTTTTTTTTGATGCACATGGTAATCCAAACTGATGCAAGTATTCTGCTATCCAAAATGAGTTGATAGAAAATCGACGGAATTTGTTTTATCCTGAACTAATTTCAATAATTGCACTTTATTACCAGGTCTATGTTGATCGCTTTATACATTGTTATCAGGGTACTGTTAAAGCTACGTGAAGTCTGCCTGTGCTAGCCGTCCCTAATTTTGCAGCGAAAGAATAGAGGGAAGGCAACTAGTCATCACTACCCGCCACCAGCTGAAAGGCGAGTATTCTTTTGGAGGGAGGGACGGGGGTTCGAACCTGCCACCCTCAGATTTATATCGGAGCAATAAGTTTCAAAATTTTACTTTGAAAATGTTCAATTACATACACCTTACTTAGGATGACCTTTCACTCTAAACCATTCTTACAGACTTTTGCCCGATTTGAAAATGTATTTAGCAGGCGTACGCAGGAAGGGGAAAGAGAGGCATTTCTCTACTCTTAATTTTTCACACACACACAAAAGCATTAATTACGACATAAACTTAATTAAACTCGTGGTTAAACTAAATATGTGTTAGTAATTTTTTTATTGAAACTGTAAATATGTGGTTGGATTTCAGCACTTATAAAATATTATTTCAGTCTGTTGACCTACATTGCAAAAAGAGATCCACTATATACACATATAGAAAAACTAAGATGCAAACAACAGAAAAGACACCAATACAACAAACCGTTGACTAAGCTCATAATTAATAGATCCGACCGAAAATTAAACACAGACGACATACATCTACTTAACAAAGGACTCAATTTCGCAATAGCACCTAGGTACATTCCAACCATAGAAATCAAAACATGTTTAGAAGATCTAGCCAGGAGACTTGTGATACTTTCTACAGAAAACAAAAACAAGAAAACAACCAACAGAAATAAGACAACTTAGATAATTTTATTGACATCCAACAGCCAAACTTCCCAGGTAAAGTTAAAAATTTATATTTTCGAGAAACACCTAAAAACAACATCTTAAACGATTTTTTCAAAGAATTTTCTCACAAAACCATCAACATAATTTCACAAAACAGAAAGCTAAAAAACAACCTTACAAATAGAGACATTAATTCCATTAAAAACCTAAAACAAGACAAAAACATAAAAATTCTAAATGCAGATAAAGGTAACGCTATAATCATAATGAACACGAATGAATACATCCAAAAACTGAAGAACATCCTATCAGACAAGAACAAATTTAAACTAATACACACAAATCCAACAAAGACACACGAGACGCAACTAAACAAATTACTACTAAAAATGAAAAAAGCCAACACAATTTTACAAACACTTTATTCCTGCCTACGGAAAACCGACTCACGCACACCACAAATATACGGCATCCCCAAACCTCATAAACCAGATTGTCCATTACGACCAATAATGTCCACATATGAATCGTTTAATTACAATCTTGATAAATACATAGCATGGGCATTCTCCAAATATGTAACATCAGCCAGCTCATTCATCAAATACTCTCCTTATTTCAAGAGTAATCTAAATCAACTTAATCATAAATCCTTAATGGCCAGTTTCGATGTTATATCCCTCTTTACAGAAGTTCCAACCACTCAAGCCTGCAAGATAGCATTAGAACTCTATATCCGAGACCCTAACCCAACTATAGACATTCCCAGCAACCAATTAGCAACCCTCCTAGAATTCACCACGATAAAGACAAACAAATGGCTTAAGCATGGGCAACCCAGTATCACCAGTTCTAGCCAATATTTTTATGACACAAGTTGAAACACAAGCAATTAACACAGCATTACATCCACCACTATACTGGTACAGATATGTAGATGACACGGTTGCGGGATTCAGATCTACAGAACAAACACTTAATTTTTTCAATCACATTAACTCTATACATCCCAACATTAACTTCACACGTGAACAGGAAGAAAGCAATCAAGTATCATTTCTTACCTCAAAATTACAAGAACCGACACACAATTCAAAACAGAAATCCACCGAAAAATCACCCATACTGGACTATACATTCCTTGGGACATGAAACAAAACAAAAACTCAATATACTAAGAAACCAAATAAACACAGCCATAAAACTATGCTCACCAGATAAAATTAACGATGAATTAGACAAAATAAAACAATACTTCATCAACATCAATAAGTTTCCTCCACAAACCGTAGAAAACATTATACACACACACCTAGAGAGAAAGAAAAATCAACCAACAAAAGTAAATATATCTCACGAATCAAAATATCTCGAAACCATATACTTCTGCATACCATATATTCCCAACATCAGCGGACAAATAACCAGCATTTGGCAAAAACTAGTAACAAAATATGACATTCCAGTTAATACCAAATTTATTCAAAAACCAGGCACAAAACTGAGGTCTATACTGTGTAAAAACTACACTGACAAACACCACACCAACATTACTTATAAAATACAATGTGATAACTGCCACGACTTTTGTATTGGAGAAACAAGTAGAAAAATGGAAACCAGATTCAAAGAACATAAAAAGTCACCTTCACACGTTTTCGAACACTGCAAGTAAAATAAACACAACATAACCATAGAAAACACTCAAATACTAAATAAAGAAACAAACATAAACAAACGCAAAATTAAAGAAGCCTTACTTATACAACAACTTAAACCCAAAATAAACCAATATAAAGGAACGCCTTTATACCTATATTAAATATAATAAAATAAAATTATATATATTCAAACATCTAACACCGCCCTCTACATTCCGATCCTCAGTTACACAACCCCTTCCAAACATGTGGTCAGCTTCCGGTCAGTTACCTCTTTGTTTCTTTGTGAACCTGACGATGACCGAAGAAGGTCGAAACGTTGTTCGCTCTTCTATGTAAAATATTTTCTTAACCGAAACGAGCCGTTTTTGCATATATATTTCTCTACAAGTGGTTTTTCTCGACATCACTGTCATAAACACCACATCAAAAATGTTAACTGTGATATGCTGCTACAAACACCTTATGAAACACGTAACTGTAATAGAAATTTTCACAAATGTCTCACGAACTAAGTTAACTATGATAGAAAAAGTGCTGAACGTGAAACCCGTTAACTGTGATAGAAAATATGTCAAACATGAAACACGTTAACTGAGATAGAAAGGTGTTATGAACACCCCGTGAAATATATTAACTGTGATATTTCTGTTTCCCTAAGAAAATGTAACACAAACATCTATAAAACTCATTAATCGCGGATTTAGAATTAAATTACTGTCAAGAGTATTCCTAAAGAAAATACTGAGAGACTTATCAATAGAATACTAAGCAAACTAAAAAAAAAAAAACTTAATCAACGAGAATATATTTAAAAACTAGCAACAGTTTCCCCCTCAGTTCTACAGGCTATATAAAATACACAAACCTAACATACCTTTAAGGCCTATCGTACTATAAACTCACCTAGCTACCTTCTTGGTACCTATCCTATTTTTACTACGAGATACACTGAGTTTCATGTTTATGGCTTGAAAGATTTCATAGAACAACTCAATCAGACTACAAGATATTCTTGTTACTTTTGATGTCACAGACCTATTTATAAATGTTCCAACCTTCAATACCACCAGACAACAACTGGTGAGTGAAAATTCTTCACTACGCACAATTGAATGAAGACAGACGCCATTATGGAACTAATGACTATTTGCCTGCAGTTAACATACTTTAAATACAATAAGGAATTATAAATTCTACTAACAAACGGGCGATCTAGCCATGGGATTACCATTATTTTCAGTCTTAGCAGACACTTTCATGAAAGACTCAGGAAAGAGATCTCTCATCTACACACACACACACAAATATAAAACTAAGTTCCTACAGACACGTTTGTTATCTGACCTCATGGCCTTCATCTTCATAACAAAGGAACATAACCTACAGATTCTGGACATACTAATCAGGAGAGACCATATATAAATTACCACAACTACATATAGAAAACCCACCCACACTGACGGATATCTACACTTCCAGTTCTATCATTCAACATTGGTAAAATACGCCACAGTTCAATGCAGGAAATATTTGTGATGAGAATCCACAAACACAGAACGGTTACATTTCTACCTTCATCAAAAATTCTCTTAAAAAAGACCACAAGAGAAATAAGAGATGATAAAACATTACTACTGCTATGTACACGCAATATTTCAGTGAAAAACTCAAAACACACAACCAAGACGACCAACATAAATGGCTGGTAAAAATCTTACAAGACAATAAGATCCATTCTGGTGAAAATCAAACACAAAAACGTCGTCTATGAAAATCGATGTCCCTGGAACGAAGCATACATTAGAGAAACAAGAATAAGAGAACACAAAGACAGTACAAGTCTCATGAAAATACAAAATTCCTGCCATAGCAGAACAACACATATCAATTGGAATAAAACTAGAACCATAGACACACATATTTTGGAAGAAAAGAAAATTAGTCATTTTAAATTAACACAATCAAATTTCACGAAATAGAGAGTCGGGATTTGAGGTAAGCAATGTATGGCTACCAATGGTTAAAAATACATGCAGTCTTTCCATCAATCAGAACCAGAAGTAAACTAATCACAATCCGACCTCCACAATTCACCAGGATATTATAAAGACCTACAACACTGCAGCGACTTCCAACATGAAAATACCAAAATACCGCCGAGTCCAGACCGTATTAGAAGAAACATGAAGACGGATTCAGTCAACCCGACTCAGAAGACGACAACATCCATTGTTAGCAACACGCCAAGTTCCAGTAGTTCAAGAAAGAAAAAGGACAGTTCCTGCCAGACTTCAATCCTAGTTCCACAGAATTCAACAACCAGCCAGACTCAAACCATTACGAAGATAACCATCGACGCGACAGCACAAACTGAAAAACAATCTACCTCCACGCAGAAAACTCAAACCAAAATCTCGAGAAGAAACAAAGCATCACAGACCAGCGAAGAACAACTCGCCGAAGAACAGCCAGTAGTTCCGCCACCAAGACCACGTTTCTCACTTGCACCAATGGGCTTCAAGTGTGGAAACAAGTTCATGATGAAGTTACCACCCGATCTACAAGACTGCAGCTAACAGTTTCCAAGTATACCACCAACATAGTTCATCAGTTTTTTTTGTTTTTTTTTTTTTTTTTTTTTTCCCCAGCTACTTCCGGGCACGGTCTGGGTAGATTATTCGGCGCCCAGGCCGTGAAAGTGGGTTTTCTCGGGGTACTCCCGTTTCCCCCCACAGCAAAATCTCTGGCATCGGACCTGTAGGTCCCAGCCTCATTCTGAAAAGGGCCGTTTACCCAGTCAAGGGTATCTAATCAAATACAGTAAATTTTAAAAACCAATTCGCCAGCCGCCAGGGTACTCCATCCTCGAGCCAAGGTCTGGCTCACTTCACTTTCGCTGCTTTCGTCCAGTGCTCCCGTCCTTCCTCTCACTCACAAATACACAACTCCATTTTTTGAAATGTTAAAAATAAAGTAAAAATCCCACGGATATTTTAAAACATTTCTCATGTAAGGGGACGAAGAGGAACTACAAAGTTCCTGAACACCCCAGTTGGGGAGAGAACTCTTCTGATTTCTCTCTCTCTAAACTGAACCCCTGCCACGCTAGTTTAGTTTTTTTAGTTTTAGCGACATGTAAGAAAGTTTCAACAAAAGACCAAATGACACAAACAACAGTGCAAAAAACAAAACATGCTACCAGCTCAATGTTTCAAGTAACCTAATAAGCTACTGTTACTACTACACCGCCATTACAGTCCACACAGTATAAATACCTGTAGAGCTACACACAGAAACAGGACGCCACTACCGCTACAGTCCACTCTGTATGTACCTTAGAACTATGCACGGAAACACAGGACGTCACTACCGCTACAGTCAACTCTATATGTGCCTGTAGAGCAACACACAGAAACACAGGACGTCACTATCGCTACAGTCAACTCTGTATGTACCTGTAGAGCAACACACAGAAACACAGGACGTCACTATCGCTACAGTCAACTCTGTATGTACCTGTAGAGCAACACACAGAAACACAGGACGTCACTATCGCTACAGTCAACTCTGTATGTACCTTAGAACTATGCACGGAAACACAGGACGTCACTACCGCTACAGTCCACTCTGTATGTACCTGTAGAGCAACACACAGAAACACAGGACGTCACTATCGCTACAGTCAACTCTATATATACCTGTAGAGCTACACACAGAAACACAGGACGTCACTACCGCTACAGTCCACTCTGTATGTACCTGTAGAGCAACACACAGAAACACAGGACGTCACTATCGCTACAGTCAACTCTATATATACCTGTAGAGCTACACACAGAAACACAGGACGTCACTACCGCTACAGTCCACTCTCTATGTACCTGTAGAACTATACAGAAACACAGGACGTCACTACCGCTACAGTCAACTCTATATATACCTGTACAGCAACACACAGAAACAGGACGTCACTACCGCTACAGTCAACTCTATATATACCTGTAGAGCAACACACAGAAACACAGGACGTCACTACCGCTACAGTCCACTCTCTATGTACCTGTAGAACAATACAGAAACAGACGTCACTACCGCTACAGTCAACTCTATATATACCTGTACAGCAACAAACAGAAACACAGGACGTCACTACCGCTACAGTCAACTCTATATATACCTGTACAGCAACACACAGAAACACAGAACGTCACTACCGCTACAGTCAACTCTATATATACCTGTACAGCAACACACAGAAACACAGGACGTCACTACCGCTACAGTCAACTCTGTATGTACGTGTAGAGCTACACACAGAAACACAGGACGTCACTACCGCTACAGTCAACTCTGTATGTACCTGTACAGCAACACACAGAAACACAGGACGTCACTACCGCTACAGTCAACTCTATATATACCTGTACAGCAACACACAGAAACACAGGACGTCACTACCGCTACAGTCAACTCTATATATACCTGTACAGCAACACACAGAAACACAGGACGTCACTACCGCTACAGTCAACTCTGTATGTACGTGTAGAGCTACACACAGAAACACAGAACGTCACTACCGCTACAGTCAACTCTGTATGTACGTGTAGAGCTACACACAGAAACACAGAACGTCACTACCGCTACAGTCAACTCTATATATACCTGTACAGCAACACACAGAAACACAGAACGTCACTACCGCTACAGTCAACTCTATATATACCTGTACAGCAACACACAGAAACACAGGACGTCACTACCGCTACAGTCAACTCTGTATGTACGTGTAGAGCTACACACAGAAACACAGAACGTCACTACCGCTACAGTCAACTCTGTATGTACGTGTACAGCAACACACAGAAACACAGGACGTCACTACCGCTACAGTCAACTCTATATATACCTGTACAGCAACACACAGAAACACAGAACGTCACTACCGCTACAGTCCACTCTGTATGTACGTGTAGAGCTACACACAGAAACACAGAACGTCACTACCGCTACAGTCAACTCTGTATGTACGTGTAGAGCTACACACAGAAACACAGAACGTCACTACCGCTACAGTCAACTCTGTATGTACGTGTAGAGCTACACACAGAAACACAGAACGTCACTACCGCTACAGTCAACTCTGTATGTACGTGTAGAGCTACACACAGAAACACAGAACGTCACTACCGCTACAGTCAACTCTATATATACCTGTACAGCAACACACAGAAACACAGGACGTCACTACCGCTACAGTCAACTCTGTATGTACGTGTAGAGCTACACACAGAAACACAGAACGTCACTACCGCTACAGTCAACTCTGTATGTACGTGTAGAGCTACACACAGAAACACAGAACGTCACTACCGCTACAGTCAACTCTATATATACCTGTACAGCAACACACAGAAACACAGGACGTCACTACCGCTACAGTCAACTCTGTATGTACCTGTAGAACTATACACAGAAACACAGAACGTCACTACCGCTACAGTCAACTCCATGAAACGCCAAACCAACTAACCAACCCATCTTCTCGCTTTTAACATCATATTTATATTGGATTCGCTTAAGATACACTAAAAATACTTGTTATCCGTTATATTGCACTATGCGTATTCTCAGTTAAGTCTAATATTAAAACAGAACTAACCAACAGTTCGTGTACTTTGTGCCTCAGATAAGATCTCTAAGTTTCTGGATATCGGTCATGTTATCCTTGGATCAGAACTTTCTCACGTTGAAGCGAACTAGTTTTCGAAATGGTTTGTAACGAGTGTACTATCTCTTAACCAATCGTACACCTATTCAGTGATGTATAAATGATTGTCGTCTATTTTTAGGCTAAGAAAGATTAAATAGGAATCTCAAACGTTTAGCTTTTACTATTAACTTAATGTAGCCAGATGTCTTTATCATATTCATTTTAATACGCGCAAAACCTCGTTATGAACTACTCTAATCTTCAATTTAGTTACGTGAAAGGCAAAGAAATTGGCACAATTTATTGAGTAATTGATTGAATAATAAAAAACGTGATACAGATTAGTCCAGTTATTTACTGCGTTACGACAAGTGTTAGTGCTTTTTTTGTTACAAGTGGTAAATGTTAAAAATTATTTTGGTTCCTAAAGACTTCGAGTGTTCTTAATTAGTTCAAAAAATTTATCGTTTTTAGTTACAATATGAAGATTTCTAGTTAATTCTAGATACTGCAAGACATGTAACCATTGTACTTGCTAATTATAAAATAAAGAACAATAAATATAATAGACGAGCATAGTAAGGACAAAAAAATAAGTTCTTTTTTAGAAGGTGAGAGCTCCTGACTTCGCAATAAAAGAAACCTTTACTGTACTAGTTAAATCCGGAAACAACAAAAACGAATCTAATGTCGATGGTTTCAAACAGAAACGTGTCTCACATTCTTCTACGAAACAACGAAAAACTATTTTCTAGTGTGGTAAACTAATTTGTGTTTTGAATAATGACGGCATACACAAATAAACAGGGTTAACTACTGTGAACTTAGTACAAGGTAAAGAATACGTAAGTGGACAGGGTTAGTTACAGTGAAGCCTATACAACATAAATAATAGTTAGATAGACAAGTTTAGTTATGTCTGTATACAACTTGTTTTCACTAGATCATCAAAAAAAGAAGGATCTTAATTTACGGTCTGTATACAAACTGTTTTTACCAGATCATCTAAAAAGAAGGATCTTAATTCAACGTCTGTCTTTAAGTTTAGAGAACTCACATTATTCAAGTCTCCATTAAAAGACGTCAGAAAGGCCAAAGATTCTGTCTTGAGCCTCACTCGAACCATGTAAGAATAACTGGTGGCTGAGTCGTGATAAGAACAGTTTTATATCTCATGCCTACGAATCTGATTAATCGGTGGACTGTCAGTGATAACTTCGCATCAGTTGATCCATTGATAATATAAACATGACAACGCGTAAATAATCATTCAGATAGCAGTCAAATTGTTTTATAACAGTTGTCTCGTTCTAACTGATGTACACAAAAGGAGATAATAAATGAGTAGGCAGTTCAGAAAAACCTTTATGTTTGTCGGTCGTTCATATGAAGTTAAATAAGATATTTCTTATTACTTCGGTGTTAAAGAACACCAGAAATAAAACTTAGTAGACGAAACATAAAACTTTCATTTTCTGGTTGCATATTAATAAAAACAGCAGTAATTATCCATAGAAACATACTCCGCCACATGTTCTATAGAACCTACGTTTCTCAGTCTTCAATTCAAACTATTAAACACGGGTATATATAACAAAATTTGATTTTTCAACAATGAATTTTATGAAAATCATAAACGGAAAAACTTTTTTATTATTTTTAGAACGAATGCTAAATTTGGATAATTAATTATAGTTTTTATATCAATGAAACGCAGATTACGGAAGTGAAAACTCTAACGTTTTCACATGTATTTTGTGAGAGGACAAACATTCCCTACAACATGTCTGACTTTATCCTATTCAAATTACCCTTCTTCCAGCTTCGTTATTGTGAAGGTTCATCAGTTTTCTTCCTTGCTCAATAGATCCAATCGTTAATTTGTTTTCTCTCTCTCGAATGTCAACAAATGCTTGAGTAAAGCGATAGCCGTACTCTATACTGTCACTGCAACCTCCCCAGATCCAGTGGCGGCGCAGCGTCTTGGGCCTGAGAGCCCGGCCGCAGCCGCAACTTGAGAGACGGCCGTCACGACAGGATCTTGAAATCACGTGGACCAGTCCAGCTGAGGAGATGGCGAAAGTGAAGGCTGACTCTCTGCTGGCTGTGTGTGCAAAAAAAACCAACAAACAACGTTAAGTAGCAGAATAATTGGTGAGCTATAAACAAGACTTAATGTTGAACTACCCACGGGTACAATCACTTTCAACACAATAGATACTGAAGGGATAGACAAAATACAATATAGAGTTCTAAGGCTATCTTGCAGGCTTCAGTGGTAGCCTTAGAACTCTATATCCGAGACCCTAACCCAAAAATACAATATGAAATTATAATTCATAAACACCGAACACTCGCTGACCTTCCTTCTTTAACGGGCCCGGCATGGCCAAGCGTGTTAAGGCGTGCGACTCGTAATCTGAGGGTCGCGGGTTCGCATCCCGGTCGCGCCAAACATGCTCGCCCTTTCAGCCGTGGGGACGTTATAATGTGACGGTCAATCCCACTATTCGTTGGTAAAAGAGTAGCCCAAGAGTTGGCGGTGGGTGGTGATGACTAGCTGCCTTCCCTCTAGTCTTACACTGCTAAATTAGGGACGGCTAGCACAGATAGCCCTCGAGTAGCTTTGTGCGAAATTCCAAAAACACACAAAGAAAAAAAAAATCCTTCTTTAACGGTGAGCTGGAAGGAAAAAGAAATTTCAGTGACGTCATGGTGTCCTAACCGTGGTGATAACCATGACGTGATTAATCGAAGAGTATAAACAGGTGAACAAATGTTACGTAGTAATATCGATGAAACCGATTTGTTGGAAGACTGAAGTGTATCTATGTGTGTAAATTTAGTCACAGTTAGTGGTTACTTAATGTTATGTATCTAGCACCGTGACACTAAAGACTAGCACTAATGTAAAACTGTTACATTACAGACACAGTAACACGACCGTAGTGACACACTGGGTAGACATCAAGTAAAACTGTTACCTAACAGACAGAGTAACACGACTGTAGTGACACACTGGGTAGACATCAAGTAAAACTGTTACCTAACAGACAGAGTAACACAACTGTAGTGACACACTGGATAGACATCAAGTAAAACTGTTACCTAACAGACAGAGTAACACGACCGTAGTGATAAACTGGGTAGACATCAAGTAAAACTCTTATGTGACAGACACAGTAATACGACTGTAGTGACACACTGGGTAGACATCAAGTAAAACTGTCACATGACAGACACCGTAACACGATCGCAGTAACATCATAGATAGATATATAAAGCTAAAGAAGCTCTTGCTTCTTTACGATGTGAAATCTTTAAGTCTCAGTTAACGCTACTGACAACTTTCGAATCGAAAATGAATTAATTTAAACGTGAGAATATATTCTTATATGTAGTATCCATTATTGACCATCACCTATATCCAAAATGGGCCCAAACACATTGGAGTCATCAACGGTGGAACAGTTCCAACGGCGGTTCTGGAACTGAAACTGACACTCCCTGATTCCCAGGTGGGCTCCCTTGGCCACGTGTGGAATATGGTCTCGGTAGAGATAGCACAATTTTGTCTGACCGCGAGACAGTCCCGTATACTGTGTGCACAGCGGCAACGTTCCTAGTAGGTACGCCTGTGGTCTTCTTAACATGTGGACACCCTGCATGCCCAGGCTCCTGGAAAACATAATAAAAAGGATCGACTTAAGTAATATGTAAAGAGATAAATTGTAATTGACTTACTTGAGCTCATGCTAAATTAGTACTAATAAGACATTATACTTTAAATTGTGGTTTTGTTTCAGAGCATCAATTAGAACAAATAGTTCTTTCCACACCTTCATCCACCTAAGCCAATACACAGGGGAATTACAACACTAATAACATGTGGTTGTATCCGTTGGTTTAGTGATTAAATATTTTAAACCCGTATTCGGAGATATACTTATGTTTTACTTCGTATTAGTACAGCTCACTTTAGTTATGGTTGTTTACGTATAATCTCATGCATTGGCTCTACGGTACAGTGGTAGATATCACTGGAAACTGAACAGTGATCCAGTATAGATATCGCTGTAAAACGGACACTAGTTCAGGAAATGATTTTACAATATGGAAAGTGATCCAGCAGATTCTACTGTACGCTGTTAATTGACCTAACAGATATATTCGGAGGTCAGGAGCTGACCCATAAGATATCCTTAAATGTCGAAAACTGATCCAGTAGTTGTTACTAGAACACGATTTTAATCGAGTGAGTGGTGAATAAATATTTGAAACTCTAGGACAAAAGAATTACAGCTATTTTTCATTTTTAACTCTTGAATAATTGTGATTACATTTAATAAATGTAACAAACGAATTAGAATTTCACGTAAATAGACAATTTTTATAAGGAAAACTTTCTTTATATTGTAGAATCCAATGAACCTGAAGCAGACCTCACTCGAAGTTAAACGCACGTTACGAAAACGTTCGTATGAGCATGCGTGACTATTGTATATCTACTGTGGAACACATTCCGCTCCGATTGTGAGGTCTGAAGGCGGGCAACATGTCAGTTTCTGATAAAAACGTTGTCGACTTTCCAACTCCAGCCTACCACATAGAGCCACATCGAATGAAAGGTCGAATTCTGGATTAATAGTAGAATGGTTTCATTTTCTAAATAAACAGAGATCTTTATTGAATACATTTAGAGGCTAATATTAGATATCAAATTAAAGGTATATCATTGACCGACATTATTAGAGGCTGATATTGCCTTACTACAGCGGACGTAGCTTGTGTGTGTGTGTGAAGTAATAACTGTAATTTAGCGCCATCTGTTGATTCACACCACAAACAAAAATCCATAAAATGTTCGCAATTTGGGCATTCAAGATTCAGACAGAAAAATAACTACGGTATGTGCAACAACCATATTTTTTATAACACAGAACATAAGTATACATAAAAGTGTTCTGATAACAATAAAACGACTTTTACTAGGACTGTATGTGAGGGCTTGATTACATCTTTATTGATGTGATTTCTAAATATAGTTTTCAACATGTCCCTCAAGATCTAAGAGGTGTTTTTACACTAACGTTTGTTGAATATTAAAAGTAAGCTCATTCCGGAAATTTCCAAAGAGGGTGGTTTTGTACGTATCTTTTCTAGACAAGCATTCTAGACAATACAGCATTCTCAAGTCTCCATACTAGATTATAGTAAGGTCTACCAGGTGGAAGTAAATTAATATATATCAATAAAGACATATTCTCAGCATTATTAATTAAGCAGTTGTCAACCTTTATGCTTCTTCTATTACCTTTTTATGTTTAACTTTTAATTCAGATGCAAACGATTTCACCTGCAATTCAGTGAGGAACGTCGAAACATCACGTTAGTCAGCAGTAGGATAAGTAGGCATAAACACTTTGAAAGCAGCTTCAGACATAGCATTGTAATAGTTTACTGCACAATATTTATCAAAGTGGTTCAAAACAGTTCTTTAAGCTGACGGATGTCAGTAACCTTACTATTTCTGATAATGTTTCACAGCCTCAACGATAAAAGGTCCAACCAATGCATTCTTTTTATCCAATAAAGATGTACAAAAATTTCAGCTCAAATTAAGAGAATATAGATTGAGTAGGTTCTTTTTTCAACAAAAATGTCCATCATGGGCTCCTGAGAGGCCTGTTATAAAACCGTTATTGCTTCAATAAAGAGTACCACTTTTAATATATAAAAACAATACAGTTTATATGAGCACAGCCTAAACACCTTTTCCATGAAGTGCCTTCCAGAAAAATCCTTTTTTCTAATGAAAATGTTCACTTTTCCTTAATTGATTAAAGAAGTTTGGCCTGAATTTCGCGCAAAGCCACGCGAGGGCTATCTGCGCTAGTCGTCCCTAATTCAGCATTGTAAGACCATAAGGAAGGTAGCTAGTCATTACCATCCACCGTCAACTCTTGGGCTACCCTTTTACCAATGAATAGTGGGATTGACCGTCACATTATAAAGCCCCCACGGCTGAAAGGTCGAGTATATTTGGTGTGACGGGAATTCGAACTTGCGACCGTCAGACTACGAGTCGAGTGCCTCAACCACCTGACCATGACGGGCCTTTATTAAAGAGAGGTATGAACACTATTGTTAATAATTACTAACACAAACAGCCTCCCGTATGGTGGCGTTTCTGCTAATGATTCTAATATTACTATCAAATTAAAAGCATCATTGAATGACGTTGTTAAAAGCGAATATGATGATTATAACATCATGCATAACATTCATGATATATTTACGGTATTTATTTATCTCTACATCACTTTGTCAAAAATGAAAACAAATTCAGGAAAATAACATCTCTGTTTTGAACTAATTCAGTCACTGCCAGAAATATTCATAAGAATCAAGTATTACGTTCGTGTTTTATTTCTTGAGAGCAGGACGTGGCTTATTCAACCAGATATGGCATAATTCATTTACTACCTGGTGGAAGCAACAAGCGTAGGTTGAGTTTTGACGTACCGTTTAAGTGTCGTATTTCTTTCTAGCAGTGTCTACGACTATACTGTATATCATGAAAACAACTAAATTACAATAAAACGTTTATTTTGAGTATGAATTTAAGTCTATTCCTTCTGGCCAGATGGTTAAGGCGCTCGACTCGTAATCCGAGGGTCGCGTGTTCGATTCCCCCTCGCAACAAATATGCTCGCCCTTTCAGCCGAGGGAACGTTATAATTTGACGGTCAATCTCACTATTCGTTGGTAAAAGAGTAACACAAGACATGGCGGTAAGTGGTGATGACTAGCTGTCTTCCCTCTAGTCTTACACAACTAAATTAGGGACGGCTTGCGCAGATGACCCTTGTGTAGCTTTGCGAGAAACTAAGAAAATAACAAACAAACAAAATGTTTAAAACAACTTTTCCTCGGGCGAGTTCCACACCGGTCACTGTATCCAAAACCTGCTCCAGGCTGTCGGGTAAGATTTAGTATGAAAGTGAGGCCTTTTAAAGTAATAAAATTTTTGTTTCAAATAAAAATTACACAGATCTTAAAGCCATTTAATTAATGTTACGTCCTACATTAATGAATATAAAATAAGTGATAAATTTAAAAATCGTAACCATTGATATGGCGTTCTTATCAACAGGCACTAAGTAAAGGTGTTTTAACACATAAGCACCATGTCAAATGATTATCATTTCATTCTTTTGTTATAACAAAAACTAGCAAGTTGACATAATTCCAAGGTTCAGTTCATGTAGTTAATAAACACACTAACCATGTTAAATAATGAATATTTCGTTTTTTAAAATCGTAAAAAAATAAATGTTAGTAGATAGCGCAGTTGATGTACACTCAGTGTCTTAACGTCACTTGTGTTTCACATAGAGATAGGTGTTAAATTAAGGTGTTGTCACCCTACAGATGAAATCCAGGCTGCACCACGCCCTAAACGCACTTAGTTTTTATAATTCTATCCTGGTAAGAAATATAAAGTGAAGATGTTGAAGTTAAAGCATTTACGAAGTATGGCTTACACAGTATGCATGGTAACCTCATGTATCACACTAGATGTTCTACAATACAGCTAACCCCATGTGTCATATTAAATATTTTACAGTACAGTTAACCCTATGTATTATACTAAATGTTTTACAATACAGTTAACCTCGTGTATCACACTAACTGTTTTGGGCCTGGCATGGCCTAGCGCGTTAAGGCGTGCGCTTCGTAATCTGAGGGTCGCGGGTTCGCGCCCGAGTCGCGTCAAACATGCTCGCCCTCCCAGCCGTGGGGGCGTTATAATGTGCGGTCAATCCCACTATTCGTTGGTAAAAGAGAAGCCCAAGAGTTGGCGGTGGGTGGTGATGACTAACTGCCTTCCCTCTAGCTTTATACTGCTAAATGAGGGACGGCTAGCACAGATAGCCCTCGAGTAGCTTTGTGCGAAATTCCAAAACAAACAAACTAAATGTTTTACGGTACAGTTATCCCTACTGTTCAGAATAAGATATGTACGCAGCAAGATTGTGTAGGGTGGTTAAAACTTCTGTTTGGAAGAGTTTGTGAATTAGTTTTATTATGGCTAATAATGGTATCTCACTAAATACCCTAAATTTGTAGAGCGTGAGTCAAACCAAGGATTCTCAGATCCACAATACTTTATTATTCACTGGGCTGAGTTTAATTCCCGAGATTTATCGCATAAACACTTAGGTTATACTACGCCGTTAAACATAGTTCTTCTTTTACATAATTAATGCATTCAAATCCAGGGGACAGCGGTAAGTCTACGGATTTACAACGCTAAAATCAGGGGGTTTGATTTCCCTTTGTGGACAAAGCCCGATGTGGCTTTGCTATAATAAAACCACACCACGCCACGGGTAAGTAAATATTTACATTATTTGTTTTGGAATTTCGCGCAAAGCTACACGAGGGCTATCTGCGCTAGCCGTCCCTAATTTAGCAGTGTAAGAATAGAGAGAAGGCAGCTAGTCATCACCACCCACCACCAACTCTTGGACTACTCTTTTACCAACAAATAGTGGGATTGACCGTTACATTATAACGCACCCACGGCTGAAAGGACAAGCATATTTGGTGCGACGAGGATTCGAATCCACGACCCTCAGATAACAATTCGAACGCCTTAACCCACCTGGCCATGCTGGGTCAGATATTTATATATAAAAATTGATGAAAATTACAATTTTATGTCAAACATGCCCTCTAACAGGATCCTCTGTAAAATTAGGTGCAGTAGAAAGGATAAAGGATCATAGTTATATTTCTATCCATTATAAATTACGAAAATTATTGGGAAGTATTTTAAATCTATAAGTTAATTTAGATCAAAAGTACAGTAGAAGTAAAATGTATTTGTAAAGTGAACAGATTTATTTTTCTGACCTTTTTTAACTGGTTGGAAAGTTTACGTAAAACATGAAATAAACCAAACAGTGTACCCCATGAATTTTTAAATGATATACTAAATCAACTTTGAAGAGGTCGCCTTTGTTCTATAACAATATTCAGTTTGGACATTTATGAAACACCTGTTTAGCCGAAGGGAATAACAATAATAAAAAATAATGGCATTCAGTTCTTTTCCACTGCTGTAAAATAGATTCAAGTTTGAAAATTGGGTCGTCCATATCGTTAAGCTGAAAATTACTAAATCCTACCTGGCTCGACCTTTTTCTTCAAGAATTTTACCTATATATTGGTAGAATTATATTCCATGAGAAAAATCAAACAAAAGTCCGTTTTTTTCCCACTATTCTAAACAATGTTACTGATAACAAATTAAACTAAATCATTAATAATATACTAAAATTATCATTTATAAAATTAATTTACCATGTTTGCGAAAATGTATTTGTAGTTTAGTACGAAATTACACCACGGGATATCTCTACTTGTGCCTATCACAAGTATCGAAACCCAGTTTTAGTGTTATAAGCCTTCCTACTTACCTCCGGGTTCGAATCTCCATCACACCAAACATACTCGTCCTTTCAGACGTGGGGACATTATAATGGTACGGTCAATCCCACTATTCGTTGGTAAAAGAGCAGCCTAAGAGTTGGCGGTGGTTGGTGATGACTAGTTGCCTTCCCCCTAGTCTTACATTGCTAAATTAGGGACGGTTAGCGCAGATAGCCCTTGAGTAGCTTTGCGCGAAATTCGAAACAAACCAAACCTACATACCGCTATGCCACCACTTATGAGGCACAAGAGTTTATATTACAACTAATTTTAAGGTTCACACACTGGTGTAAATTTTACTTAACACACAGGTTGAAAGAGATCAACCTTAGATAGTATACAATAAATATTTAAAAAATAAATTGCCCCTAACCTTAAAATAAATATAAGATTGACTCAATAATTAATTTTTTTTAACATTTAAAAAACACCTTGCGATTTAGAACAGTTTTTTATACTTTGCATGTTTCTGCATCGTGATGATGATGAAATGAAACTAAAGAATAGTCTTGAAGATCGTTTCAATTTTTTCTTGAGTTTGTTTGTCAAATATCAATATACAGTAAATTAAGGAGCATACGTTTTATTGTACTTTGTAATTTAAGACTGGAAACAATCTAATTTATAGGTATTTTTTGTATGCCATTAAACCGTTGTTTTCTTCTTACGTCTGAGATATTTGCAATTAAATTTGTTTTTCTGCATTGAACAAACAAGAGAATTCATAAACTTAACTAGACGTGACTGTCCTTTGCATATATTTCTTACTGTAAGTGGTTAAGTCACATTATTACTACAATCAATGTCAGCATAATATTACACTAGGAACAAAAACACGTTATTACACCTTAATCTGTATATCACACACACAATATGATCATATTATTACACTTTAACTAATATCATTACACTATTACACAAACTAATATTACATTATTACACTAACTAACACCATCACATTATTACACTAATAACATCAACATTATTACACTAACTAATACCATCACATTATATACACTAATCTAATACCATCACATTATTATACTTTATCTAAAATCATCACATTATTATACTTTAACTAAAATCATTACATTATTACATTAATATCATCACATTATTATACTTACTAATATCATTACATTATAACCAATATATTCTGTTATTAACCGCAACCACTGTAATTAAGTTACCATATTTAAAGACACAGCTGACTCGTGCAAGGTAGTGTTACTAAACCTCATCTCCCTGAATAATATAGCTGGCTCATGCAAACTAATGTTATTAAAACTTAACCTCCTAAAGAACATGATTAGTTACTAAAAAAGATGCTTTACCAAGAAAATTATGAGAAACAATTGCATCATTAAACAGTGTTTCACAGCAGTCCTATCCAAATTAAATTAATAAATTTGCTATAAAAACTGAAAACACTATTGTAACTGTTTCGATTGGAAATCGTTATTTTATACACGGCAGAATGTACATTGCAATTATACATATGCACAGGAGGTATTGTCTTCATAATTTTATAGACTGGGGATCTATACAAAGTAATTATACAAATGGGAACTCTCACACAGTTATTTTATAGCCAAAAAAAATTTATTTGGTGATTACATAGAATGAATGTTTAAATGTCGTTACTTTCATAGATATAAGATTTCTACATCATGATTACATTCACTGTAGATCATCAATACATTGTGAGTTTATTGGCTGAAAATTTGTATGTTATTATTTTAGAAACTCTAGGTCTGTATTTGGTTAATTTATACTCTGAAGTTTTGTATATTGTGAATAGACTAAAGATGTGTGGGTATATCGTGATTATACAGACCGGAAGTCTTTATATCGTTATTTATGAGACTGATTTTTCAAGCAAATTTAGAAGATGTAAGCCGTGGTTAGAAGCCTACATTGTACCTTAACGGTTATTAACCTATGGAGTAACCTGAACTGCACAGGTTGGAATAATCACATTATAATTCTATATATTTATGCGAGGCTACTGAGAGTTGTATTACCTGCCACGCCCTCATTTCCAGCGAATAATTTAAACCGCGTCCTTTTTTTCAGTATTCAAAACTTCAGTGAACAGCGAAAACAACAAAAATTGAACTTTTAAAGCAACTGTAAACAGTGCCTAGTCATGCATTCTTAAAAATTCTGTCACGAACACTTTCGATGAGACTAGCCAAACAAGAGAACAAGAATACGAAATTGCCTGATTTCCATGACCTCACGAAGACTGCAAAACTAAAACTGCCTTCATTTTACTGAATAGACAGGTATTATATTAATTTAAATAAATACTGTCAGGTACAAACTACCACTACAGACAGGCGAACTTCGCAGAAGAGCGGTCTTTGGGAACATCGTATCCAAGGGATGGATTTCTCTTTATTAATTAGAAGAAAGTTGTCAACATTTTACTCTAATTTCTTTCTGTTCTAGAGTCTAATATACTTAGAGTTAGTCCTCGTTTGAAAATAAAACATCTGAAAGTAGTTCCAGCTTTATTTTCACAGGAAATGAAATTTGGAGTTATGCCTCACTTCAGTTTAACATGAAATAAAACGCCTGAAGTTAGGCTTCACTTTAGTTTAACATAAAATGAAACACCTGAAGTTTGGTCTCACTTTAGTCTAACATGAAGTAAAACACCTGAAGTTTGGCCTCACTTTAGTTTAAGATGAAATAAAACACCTGAACTTATGCCTCATTTCAATTAACATGAAATAAAAAACCTGAAATTAGGCTTCACTTCAGTTTAACAAGATATAAAACACCTGAAGTTAATAATCATTTTAATTTTAGACTGTAAAACCCTGACTTAGGCGGCTTAGGCCTCATTAAAGTTTAACAGGAAATAAATCCCTAAGTTAATCTTGGGTAGTGACTTGTGGGAAACAAAGGATAAACCTAAAATGCTATTTTTACATTTAAATACGAAATGTACAAATTAAAATCAACATGAAAAGAATCTTTAACTTAGATGTCATTTTTCACAAATTTTAGGCTTAACTTTTTAAAGAAACAGATACAAATATCATTATATAACATAATTTATTAAATGCTTTCTTTTTTATTTAGACCTTACGTATTTTACTATATTTGAATTAAAAACGTGAGTTTAGCAAATTATGAACAAATTTTATGGTTAGGGTATACATTTTATAATTTCATTTTTTTAGACATTAGATTGCCACAAAGTTTAATGTTTATTTGTTTATAATTGTGCGTATTGCTGTTCTGTCATTATATTACCTCATACGCAGTGAAGGCACGTGAAACATGTGATTCAAAGAGAGGCTTATGTGGTATACAACATGGGATTCAAAGAGAGACTTATGCGGTATACAACATTGGATTCAAAAAGAGGCTTATGTGGTATACAGCGCGCACTTTGTATTTATTTATTTTACCCACCAACATGATCATGACAAGCCTTTTTCATGAATTATCACAGTGTGTTTTCATATATATATTTGACAGACACAAGTCAATAAAGCAAGAAATCCCTAATTTCCGATAGTTGTTCCATGGAGAATTAACTAAACAACTTCAGACAGTGCTACTAGACTTAATAGACCATAACAAACACTTTATACGAAGGTGCTACATTTAATAAAGTATTTAAGACTAAAATAACTGAAAATTATTCTTCAGGGAACACGTTCTAGCATAAATAACATTTTTAATTGAGAACTATGCGTAATGACAAAAGTGAAATTTACTATTCTTATAATAGTGTCTGGTTTAACCTCTTCAGACCGAAATTTGCTGAGATGTAGTTTAGAATATTTTGGTCCCTATACTCGGTTTCAGAATACGCTGGCCTGTATACTTAAGTTAAGAATCTTTTATTGCAAAAAAACAAATAACAAACAAACAAACTAAAACAAAAATAATTTGTTTTATATTGCAGAAGGTGTCTGTCTGCGTGTTTCGTATATTGTTTTAGCTAATCTAATCGAAAAGTGGGGTTTAAGTGCCACTTTTAGCACGAAGCCACGGTCTCAAAATGCGGAGTACGATATTTTTTCAAGTCAATGATACGCGAACATGGGACCCTCAGATCTATCGTAAAGTTTTTTCATTGTTACAATAATAACTTTATTAAGCATACAATTTTCTTAATCAGTTAATTATTTTTTTTCTTTTAGTAATTAAGAAATTTTACTTACATCCAAGTTCCAAGAGACGAAGTTAGATTTAACTGCAGAATGATCAACACTATAACACGCAGCGCCTTTCCTCGAGGTACCAAGGCTACTTTTAACATCCAGTGCCGTACCATTCTACTGTCCGGGAAACAGTGTTTAAAAAATTTGTTTTGTTTGATGCCAGATCATACCAATCAACCTTTAGGCTGCTCCAGCGTCCGTTTTAACTATTTCATTTATAGCTAATTAGCTATATATAGCTAATTCATTTATTTCGTGTTAACGTGAAAGATCAAGTATCGCTTTCTTTTAAAATAGCTTATAATAACCTCCTTAATCTCAAATCATACCTTTCAAATTAGTTTATCTTCTCCGAATCGATTGTTCTAATTTAGTATAAAACTACACATAAGTTGCCTCCTGGGAGTATCTAAACATATGTTTCTATAGCAACATTACTTATGGATAGGCAAGAATGTTATTTTAAAAATAATAAAGGTATTTATTGATACTAGCTCGGACTCTGTGCGTTTCCCTAGTTTGTTACGGGGACCCCTCCCCCACGAGATTGCATCACTTGCGTTGTTACTAATATAACTAAATTAACAGTGTGTTCTTAACTCTTGGGGAAAGCGAGAAAAACGTATGTAAGCAAATTCGTTTACAAATCCATTGAGAGATTTTAGTATATTTTGATAACGCTAGAGGACGCAACTTATTAGCCTGATGACTGGTATTGAGGCGAAGCAAAACAGGATAAACGGCGGAATGTTGCTTAGTCCGTAAATCGTATAAAGACCTAAACTTTACGAAAACTCTTTGTGAATTGAACCAGTCTGAGTAAAGTCACTGCCTTTAAACGACCGACACAGCAAATAGCAGCGAATTTACGACCACCTGGTACGATGATTGGCTGTTATTCTGTGAAATTAACCACTTGTTTACTGGTGTGGATAACAGAAGAAAAAAGAAGTAAATCTGACCTAAACTAACCCTTGATGTGAACTTTAGA
The DNA here is from genome assembly GCF_004210375.1 of Tachypleus tridentatus. Classification (NCBI taxonomy): domain Eukaryota; kingdom Metazoa; phylum Arthropoda; class Merostomata; order Xiphosura; family Limulidae; genus Tachypleus; species Tachypleus tridentatus. The sequence continues at coordinate 67,514,102 of NC_134826.1, read as the reverse complement.
AAACTTTAGTTTGTCAGCTTTGTTGCTGAACCAGCAATGTTCCAAGAAGGAAAAGCCAATCGAGCCTTCTACTTGCACAAAAATAAAATAAAGACTTAACTGGTTTTGAAAATCCACACACTGATCGTCCTCGAGTATCGCAGGGAAGTTTCACCACGGAAGCTACAAAAACTCGTTATTTCTCAGAAAATTTTGAATAATTTTGGTCATTACTGTTGAGTATCTAGTGCGTTTTCAGTAAGTGTGTCTTCAATAAGGCACGTTTCAACATCAGAGGGCAATATGCCTTCAGTAAGACGCGTCTCGACAATGGAGGGTAACATGTCTTCGGTAAGGCGCGTTTCTACAATAGAGGGCAGTATACCTTCAGTAAGACGCGTCTCGACAATGGAGGGCAGTATACATACCTTCAGAGAGACTTATCTCGACAACAGAGGATAGTATGCCTTCAACAAGACGTGTCTCGACAACAGTGGGCAGTGTTGATTCATTCTCAAACGAGAAAGTCCGTCGTTAAACCCTACATACACACAATCATTATACCCTGTAAAGAGACTGATTTAACATTTTGAGAACAACTATAATTTTGTCCTGGAAAAAAAAAAAAAAAAGCCATATATTTCTGGAAGTACATTACCATTAAATCCTGGTAAAAGCATATCATCACATTTTGTAAAAAGACTGTCATTACATTCTGGAAATAACTTGTTGTTTACATTATTAGTTGTAACTTCTTGAAAACTGTTCTACGTTTTTCATTGTTGACTGTTACTTGTTTAATGAAAACAGTTCATTGTTTGACACTAATTAGTACTTCTTAACGATTATTAATTGTTACTTATTAACAACTTCTCAGTCTTATACATTGTTACTTATTAACAACTGTTCTATCTTGTTATTTGTGTTTCAGAACAACTGTTTATTACCTCACACTGTTACTTGTTGCTTATTAACAGCTTTTCAGTTTTTACATTGTTTATTTGCTAACATCTGTTCTATGTTGTTAATTGTTACTTCTTAACAACGGTTTTATGTTTTTATGGCCAAGCGTGTTAAGGCGTGCAACTCGTAATCTGAGGGTCGCGGGTTCGCATCCCGGTCGCGCCAAACATGCTCGCCCTCCCAGCCGTGGGGGCGTTATAATCTGACGGTCAATCCCACTATTCGTTTGTAAAAAGTAGCCCAAGAGTTGGCGGTGGGTGGTGATGACTAGATGTCTTCCCTCTAGTCTTACACTGCTAAATTAGGGACGGCTAGCACAGATAGCCCTGAGTAGCTTTGTGCGAAATTCAAAAACAAACAAACAAAACAAAATCGCTGCTTGAGAAGTTAGCCGAAACAATGTTTACTTTATATACATAATTAACGCGTTCCTATTATAAAGCGATTGTTTATTTATGGAGAATATGTTAGTGATTCGGTTATTACATGAACATGGTTTAACAAACTATTATTAATCCTACACGTAAAATGTTTAGGTAAAAGCATGAAACTCAAATAAGACTCTAGGACATTCAATGTGATAAAAAAAACTAAAATAAAAAATGAAGACCCAAAGCGAGTTCTTAAACTAATGACTCGGTCACAGATGCACTGAAATTAAAAAAAAAAAGAAGTCATTATGAATACCAAGATAATATTTCAACCAGTTCGGCACACCTGGCGGGCGAACTGTTGCTCTAAAGGTCATTTATATCGTTGTCCAGCTGGTTTCGTCGTGAGAATATACAAGTAACCGAGTGGTGAGATAAAATAAAGAACTGTAATTCATGCACACGTTTTGTTTATTGTTTATTTAATTATACCTTATTGAAACAGAAACAGCAATGGAGAAAACTGTACAAAATGTTGACATCATCAACAACTCCCTCTGTTTAAGTATAGCTTTAAAACAGGTGTACGCCAACTCAGTAACGTAAAAAACAAAGATTCAAATTGTGTCGAGATTCACATATAACTCTGAGCTGCTGGTAATAGTGATATTATTGATTGTGTTTAGCGGACTCATTGTTTCTATAGTGAATTAAAAACCAAAACTGTAACATAGCAACTTACAACATACAATACTCTTATATTTCTTATATTACAACTTTATTAGACGTTACCACTTACAACATTCTTGTATTTCTCTTTATAAAATACCTTCCTTAGACGTTACCACCCACAACATCCTTATATTCACCTACAACAATCCTCATAGAAATTGAACGGATCCTACACATCCTACCACTAGGATTTGAAATCTGTCATATTTACTATTCTACAGGAAACAATTTGCTTACATATTTCTAATGTTTCCTATCAAACGAACTGTGAAGAGTTCATTTCATTTAACTACAATAGGTGACAGCACCAAAGGTTACTTTTTGGTGTTGTGGTTTATTTGGAATTTCACGCAAAACTATACGAGGGATCTCTGTGTTAGCCGTCCCTAATTTAACAGTGAGGAGAAGCAAATGGTCATCACCACCCACCGCCAACTCTGGGCTTATTCTTTTACCGACGAAAAGTGGAACTGACTCCCACAGGATCAAACGATCGATTTTTTTTCAAAAGTTTGTTTTAATCAGAAGTAACAAGTACATATCTTACCAAAACGCTAAACTGAGGTTTATGAACCAGTCGGTAAAATTGAAAGTCAGATTGAAAGATTCAGTGATAACGAGAAAACCCACTTGTAGAGAAAAAATATATATGTGAAAACGGCTGGTTTGGGTTGAGAAAATTTTTATGTAGAGGAGCGAATAACGTTTCGACCTTCTTCGGTCATCATCAGGTTCACAAAGAAAGAAAGAGGTAACTGACCGATAGCTGACCACATGTTTGAAGGAAGTTGCGTAACTGAGTGCAAGAATGTAGAGGGCGTGTTTAGATGTTTGATTATATTTATTAATATTGGTATAAAGGTGTTCCTTTGTATCGGTTTATTTTGGGCTTGAGTTGTTGTATAAGTAAGGCTTCTTTAATTTTGCTTTTGTTTATGTTTGTTTTTTTACTTAGTATTTGGATGTTTTCTATGGTTATGTTGTGTTTATTTGATTTGCAGTGTTCGTAAATGTGTGAAGGTGACTTTTTGTGTTCTTTGAATCTGTATTTTATAAATAATGTTAGTGTGGTGTTTGTGATAACATAGGATACAAAGGAACACCTTTATACCAATATTAATAAATATAATCAAACATCTAAGCACGCCATCTACATTCCTACACTCAGTTACACAACTCCCTTCACACATATAGTCAGCTATCGGTCAATTACCTCTTTTATTTCTTTGTAAACCTGACGATGACCGAAAAAGGTCGAAACGTTGTTCGCTCCTCTATATAAAAATGTTCTCAACATACAAATTAAAAGATTAATATTTGAAACGTAAGCTAGACGGTCTCCTCTACGAAACGCCCACAGTCTTCCAAAAAAAAAAAAAAGATAGTTTTTTTTTCGACTTTCTTACTTTCTTGTTATATTTCTGGGCATATTTGAGTGATGTCTTTTCCCGTCGAACTTTATGATACATCTTGTAGTGTAGTTCACTCTGGTGGTCAAAACTAGAAACAGTTTTATTAAATTCCTCCATTTCTTTCGGCCATGTTGATATTAGAATATAACTGTTTTAGAATGGTGGCGGTGGAAACAACAAACTCTTGTTCTGACCTCAGAATAAGCTCTTCAAAGGAAGACCACGTAACACTGAAGCCAAGTAAAGGTTAGTTAACTTGATATGTTTGAGTTGGTGATAGATTTTGAAGAGAGAAGGAAATGACATATAAATAGAGGAAACATGTTTGAAGGATCAGGTCTCCATTAATTTATTACAGTAAATTTGTGTAATATCCTTTTTATAAATTTGTTCCTCATCAAAGTGTTTTTTGTGGAATTTTGTACAAGGCTACTTGGGGTTATTTGTACTGTCCGTGTCTGCTATCGCAGTGTCAACTAATCAACATTCCTCTTGGCTACTCTTTAACAACGAAAAGTAGGACTGATCGTTACATTATAACAGCCGAAAGTGCGTGCATGCTCGATGACGAGATTCGAACCTGATACTCGCAGATTACCTTAACCACTAAGCATTCGAGGCCTTATCACAAATCTATAATGTGTATACATATATATCGTCGAATATGATTGCAGTGTCAGCGTACTGTTATGTTCCGCGACAGAGGAAACAGTATTGTTAAAACTTTATTACCCAGAATTATAAAGACAGAAATAAATAAATTCATCTTATCCAAACCTGAATGATATGTCATATGATAAACTCCCTTATGTAATACTTTTATATGAAAGCCTATAAGCAACTTTTTTAGAAACTTAGGTGTTGTTATTTACAAGTGGATATATACTATAGTTTGTTTGTGTGTCGTATCAACAGAAATATTACATTAAAACACTATAATTTACATTTAGATGATTTGATGTTTGTTCGTAGACTTACGTACTTTTTGTTTCCTTCAATCAAATATATCAGGAAGAGTATTTAAATATAAATATGAAAGTGAAAAAAAGAGCGAGCGCTCCAGTTAAAGCTTCTGTGTTACATCACAGTGAACCTAAGAATGGTAACAAATATTCACTTTCACATCTAATTCAATGTAAGAAATAGAGGGGTCATAAACAGAATAACTCGTTTTAAATTTCAATATAACAGGCTGGCTTTAGGATGGAAATTTCAAGTAGTATAGTATGTGCACTTCGCCCGAGTATTCAAATAACCCATTTGCCCTATTATAAAATAACTCCTAGCGAGGTGATTAAATAGCCATTTGTCCTATTATAAAATAACCTCAAGCTAGGTGATTAAATAGTCATTTGTCCTATACGAGTGATATTCTGGGTCAGTTGAGTGACCCATTTCTTCTTAACAACTTCAATTATCAACTTACGCGGCCTTCTCATTTACCAGAACTATGTATCTGACATGTCGACTTCTATCTTCAGCTATAAATTTCTGTTCAGAATTGTTATTTATTTTGTAGAGAGTCAAGTAATTATTTTAAACCAAACATTCAAAACAATTGAGCTAGTACTGACTCTCTGTATTAGAAAAGGGATCTTGTCCCTAATTTCTCCACTCTTCTTGTTGTGATATCATATGATAATTGAAGTGTTTACATCAGTGGTTTCCAAACCGTGCGCCGCGGGATATTTCAAATTTTCGAGGGAAACACCGCGGTATTGACATCTGTCGGACACGGCGCGAACTACTAGTTCAAGGTAGTTCAAATTTTTAACATTAGATCGCGCTACATTCCTTTCGATGACGTTCTCGAATGTTTGAGACATATTTTTGTTTACTTGTACTTTCGGCTACGCCAGTAACTTCTCGAAGTTTCTCGTTTCTTAGATTTTCTATATAGATATCTGTCGACTCTCTGGGTCCCTCAGTAATCGAACTAAGTGATGGGTGTTGTGATTTTGTTGTACTACTGTAGCTATCGATGACACTCCTATGGGAACAACTGTCCTGTGTGTTCGAATTAATGCAGTATCTTTACTCTTATCTAGAAGAAGAAGAACACGAATGTGATAAAAACATCTTGGATACTAATTTTTGTCTTTAAAAAACTGGATGCATTGAATCTCTTTCTGTAGGGGAGCAATACACACATTCTGAAACTCGCAGAGAAGGTTTCAGCCTTCAGAAAAAGTTACTACTATGGTGGAAAAAAATGAATGAAGAAGGTGACAAAGACTGTTTCCCCCTGTTGCAACAGTTTGTTACATCCAATGAAGTTTGTATGACCCACGAACTGAAATCTGTTTTTGAGGAGCATCTAACACAACCCAGTGACTGAATGGAAAATTACTTTCCAGTTGAAATGAAGAAGTTTGCATGGATCCAAGCCTATTCAAGGCTAAGGCCCCATCTGAATTTATCTCTGCAAAAGAAAATCTTATTGAGCTGACTTGTGACAAGACTTCAAAAACAAAATTTGGCAGCATGGAACTAAATGAGTTTTGAATATCAGTAAAACATGAATTAATTCCATTTGCGACGATATATCTCTGCTAAGTTGGATTTTAGGCAGTAGCTGTAATAAAAACCAATACCTCGCAAAAATCAATGTGGAACAGGAAATGACGGTGGTGGTGTTCAATCTGATTCCAAGGTTTGAGAAGCTGTGCAGTGCTCAACAGGCGCACACATCCCATTAGTAATTGTGGTTATTTAAAAATGAACTAAAAATATTGTTTTTACTTTCAATTTACGTGTATTATTCTTTCAAACGGCTACCAAGTTATTAGGACATAAATACTTATTAAGTATTAAGTTGTTTGGTACGTTTGTTTGTTTTTGAATTTTGCGCAAAACTACACGAGGGTTATCTGCACTAGCCGTCCCTAATTTAGCAGCGTAAGGCTAAAGGGAAGGCAGTTAACTAGTCATCACCACCCACTGCTAATTCTTGGGCTACTTTTTTACAAACGAACAGTGGGATAGACTGTAAAATTATAACGTCCCCACGGCTAAAAGGGTGAGCATGTTTGGTGTGACGGGATTTGAACCCGCGCCCCTCAGATTATAAGTTGAGTGCCTTAACCACCTGGCCATGAATGTGTGTGGACCCAACTACTTAATAAACGGAACTGTTAGGTTTTTCTTTTTGCCTAGGGGCGCCGTGAAAAAATTGCTGAGATACAAAGAGCGCCATGAACTGAGAAAGTTTGAGATGCATTGGTTTATACAGAACAGGGGTGACCAAATTTGCTTAACATGAGAGTCACATACGATAAACTTCAGATATTTGAGAGCCGCAAGACATGAACAAATATTACACATATGTTTTTATTGTTACACGCACATTTTGCTACACAAATTTTATATAAATATTAAAAATTACATGTACGTAATAGTATTTATTCATGTATGTAGTTTTTAAACTGTTAATTTGTATTAGTTTCAATAATCACAAAGTACATATATATATACCAAATATTAACAAAATATTGGCTAATTATTGTTTTAACTATATTGAGCATATTTAATATGGTAATGAACTGTGGAAACACCTAAGAAAAATATGCAAATTTGCATTTCATTAACATTAAATGAAACTGCTAGAAATAAAAATAAAAATGATAAAAACAGATTTTTTAATGATCCGTGACGACGAGAGAACCCACTTGTAGAGAAAATTATATATTTAAAAACGGCTTGTATGAGTAGAGAAAGCACTAGTAGAGGAGCGAACAGCGTTTCGACCTTCTTCAGTCATCGTCAGATTCACAACCTGATGATGACCGAAGAAGAAGGTCAAAACGTTGTTCGCTCCTCTACTAGTGCTTTCTTTACCCATACAAACCATTTTAAAATATATAAGATATTTGTAATGATATTTATTTGTCTTAGTAAATATCTGATCAAAACATGGATTAAAACATGTAAAATAATAAAATTAGAGATATTTTAATCAGATACCACCTTACAAAATTTTAGTCTTATTATAATATTTTTTCCGACACAAACACGCATTAATACAATTATCAGCCTATTTACTGTTAGTAGAGCTCTTGTGAGTTTCTATCTTGGTTGTGAGTCATTGAAATTCCGGCTTATATATTGTCAAGGGTGTACAACTTAGCCGCGCCAGGTATTGATTTGTAAGGATTGCACAATGCTTCGACTTCACAAACTTCATTACAGAGATTATGTTGTGCTGAAAATTGAGATGAGTTGCACACTGGTTTTCTTCAGTTCAGGATATTTCATTTCTGGAACTTGCTTCCAGAACTCAATTGTAGAATGGGATTTACCTATCATCTTTAAACTCAGGTCCTCCTGTAATCCTATTAATTCCATTTCCACAATAGATGATTCTGTAACCAGAGGTTTGAGAATTGGACAACCATCATTGATCACATCAATCAAAAATAAATGTACAAGAAAGGCGAAGGAGGACTTCAGCTTCTGCAAGTTGTTAAACCTGTCTAGGAAATTTTTAATCAGTCCTTGTAATTTACGTTTGTATTCTTCCAGTTTGTGGTCTTTATTTCAATATCAGGGAATGTATTTATTTTCCTTTTGAGATTGGGAGAGTAACTGAAGTTTCTTGATAATATGTCTCTTTGAAAAAAGTCTTATTTTATTCTGAAAGCTGAAAAATATCTGAATAAGATCAGAAACAATCTTATCCTTCCCCTGGAATGCCAAGTTGATAGTTTGTAGATGATTCATTATATCAGTAAGGAACATTAGATCTCACATCCATTCATCATTTCCCTGTTGAGGATAGAATATTTTCTTTTCTTCATGAAATGTAACAGTAGGCTCCAACAGATCCATAAGCCTATTTAAAACATTGCTGGTTGACAACCACCTCACAATGGGTTTATCTTTAAGCTCCAGTTCTTCAATAAAATTTTTGAACTGTCGGTGGGTCTTTCCATTTAGGCGTATGAAATTGACAATTTCTAGAACAAACTTTATAACATCTTCATACTTAAAGTATCTGGCTGCCAGGTGTTTACGATGAATAATGCAATCAATAGGGAGAAATACTGGAAAGCTGGGATCGCTTTTCATCAGTGCAATTAATCCTGCATTGTTCACCACCATTACAGGTACTCCATCTGTTGCATTTTATCCTATGGAATATCAGCACTTGTTAAGCGCATTTTTAATGTCATCACCACAAGTTGTTTCTTTTCGTACCATTAAGGCCACCATCTCTTCTTTCACAGTTACATCAGTGGAGACATAACGAACGAATACCGCCAGTTATTGGTTATCTTGTATGTCTGTAGATTTGTCAAAGGATAAGCTAAATGCAAGGGAATTCTATAAATCATTTTGCACTTCGCCTACAACATCAGCACTGATTGGGGAGATACGTCTCTCTGTAGTGTGACATGAAGCTGGTGTTTGTGCTATTCGTAGCTGAATTTTTGTGTTATTTGGATCTAACATCGTAACAACTTCAGCTATATTCTTCTTAACAAATTCGTCATCAGAAAATGGACGTTTAGCACGAGCAATGTTCCATGATATAACAAAACTAGCTTCAGTTGTTGTATCAACGTCCTTACTGAACGTATCCACTGGCTATTTAGTGATAATTTTAACACAGTTAACTTGTTTTTCCGTAATCCTAATTTAGGTGGATAATCAGACAAAATGTTTTGTGATTTGTTTCATAGTGGCGTTTCAAGTTACTGGCTATGTAATGCCTCCTTTAACGGTGAATGCAAAATTGTTCTTCCACTCTGGCTTAAAATTTTGTTTTCATCTTCATACTTTTGCTTCTTACAATTTGATGACGCCATCTTCCTTCACAAAATTTTCACGTACAATAAGCTTCAACACGCGCAACGCAATCAAATTCTACAGCGCCCACTATTACACTAACACTCCGCTGATTTCACTACCCGCAACACAGCCACACATGCCACAATAACGCGATCGCAAGCCACGCTCACTGAAACCAACATTGTCAACATCAGCTTGTATGAATATTGATTCTCCATCACAGTTCCTCCGTAATCCTTGCTAATCAGAAATTTCTTTAATTCTTGACTGAATTCTAGCATTAAAATTAGGATTTAAATTTTTAACTATATTTACTTACCATGAACATTAAACTCTCAGCTTATAGCCGGTAAATAATTATAAAGCTTGAACATTTTTTATTATCTTTTATATTAATTGTGATGCAAAAAAGGTACTCAGCTAACATATTTCCGCAAGCCGCACATTATATGTCAAAAAGCCGCATGTGGCTCGCGAGCCGCGGTTTGACCACCCCTGATATAGAGGTTTCGTTTGTTTTGAATTTCGCGCAAAGCTACACTATCTGCACTCGCCGTCCCTAATTTTGCTGTGCAAGACTAGTGGGAAGGCAGTTAGTTATCACCATCCACCGCCAACTTTTGGGTTAACCTTTTGCCGGAAAATAGTGGGATTGATTATACCATTACAACGCCCCCACGGCTGAAAGGATGAGCATGTTTGGTGTGACGGGGATTCGAAGCCGTGACCCTCAGATTGCGATTAGAGTACCTTAACTACCTTGTCATTCCAGGCCTTTATATACAGGAAAAACTTGGGTTGAAATATTTTATTTGAAGTTCTACGTTTAGTTCAATGGTTCTTAACCGTGTTGGAGGTACTGAAGTTTTGCACTTGCATTCACTGAACCCTTCGTAATTGGAAAAATAAAATATGATTTTTTCAAATTGAAAACATAAGTAGATATTTTATTAGTGCACAAAATGAGCCATGCATCAGTTGCACACAATATCACTGTGCTCAAAAAACAAAAACATAACTCAATGAATATTTACTGCAAATCAATGTGACTTTTGCTGTTGCCTTTCAGAGACAAGTTCAGAAATGCGCGTCTTCACCTTGGCAAGTGCCACTCTCATATAATTTTCGCAACAAAGTCTGTTCCTTTTCTTCGTTTTTATGTCTACCATCCTCGAAAAGGATTGCTCGCAAAGATAAGTTGTGACAAACGGTATGAGTATCTCAAGGGCTTTCTTAGCAATAAGAGGGTACGCTACGATTTGGTGAGACCAAAACGTTGAAAACGTTGTTGTTCTGAAAAGTTGCTGTTAAACCTGGCTCTGCTGAAGTTCAATGTTTCGTCGAGGTATTCATCATTGACATCTGCTGTCGCAACACTAAACGTGAACGGCTGTCTCACCCATGCTGGATATGACTCTATAGTGGGGAAGTATTCGTCGAGAGACTTTGCAAGCTCAGCTAAGTGCATGGCAATTGCTTGCTTCAGTTCCCCAGGTACAGAAATGTCTCCGATTTCAGACACATCTTCAATCTTACTTACACAGTTGTCCAGCAGGGGAAAGTTATCATTCTCTGTTCGTCGTTTCCATAATGGTAGCTTTTTTTGAAAAGCCTTTAGGTTTTCTTCTGCTTCGATGATGTTGAATCCACCGCCCTGCATCTGTTGATTGAGAGCATTGGAGATATCGGCCATGTATGCCAAAATGAGAATGAAGTTAGATTTTTCGAAGCAATCTGCATGACAATGTTGGTCCTCTCGCAAAAACAGGGCTAATTCCACACGCATGGCAAAAACACGATTCAGCACCTTTCCCTGGGATAACCACCAAACGTTAGAATGGTACAGAAGTACCTTAAATTCAGAGCCCATTACATTACATATCTCTCTGATCAAAACATGGATTAAAACATGTAAAATAATAAAATTAGAGATATTTTAATCAGATACCACCTTACAAAATTTTAGTCTTATTATAATATTTTTTCCGACACAAACACGCATTAATACAATTATCAGCCTATTTACTGTTAGTAGAGCTCTTGTGAGTTTCTATCTTGGTTGTGAGTCATTGAAATTCCGGCTTATATATTGTCAAGGGTGTACAACTTAGCCGCGCCAGGTATTGATTTGTAAGGATTGCACAATGCTTCGACTTCACAAACTTCATTACAGAGATTATGTTGTGCTGAAAATTGAGATGAGTTGCACACTGGTTTTCTTCAGTTCAGGATATTTCATTTCTGGAACTTGCTTCCAGAACTCAATTGTAGAATGGGATTTACCTATCATCTTTAAACTCAGGTCCTCCTGTAATCCTATTAATTCCATTTCCACAATAGATGATTCTGTAACCAGAGGTTTGAGAATTGGACAACCATCATTGATCACATCAATCAAAAATAAATGTACAAGAAAGGCGAAGGAGGACTTCAGCTTCTGCAAGTTGTTAAACCTGTCTAGGAAATTTTTAATCAGTCCTTGTAATTTACGTTTGTATTCTTCCAGTTTGTGGTCTTTATTTCAATATCAGGGAATGTATTTATTTTCCTTTTGAGATTGGGAGAGTAACTGAAGTTTCTTGATAATATGTCTCTTTGAAAAAGTCTTATTTTATTCTGAAAGCTGAAAAATATCTGAATAAGATCAGAAACAATCTTATCCTTCCCCTGGAATGCCAAGTTGATAGTTTGTAGATGATTCATTATATCAGTAAGGAACATTAGATCTCACATCCATTCATCATTTCCCTGTTGAGGATAGAATATTTTCTTTTCTTCATGAAATGTAACAGTAGGCTCCAACAGATCCATAAGCCTATTTAAAACATTGCTGGTTGACAACCACCTCACAATGGGTTTATCTTTAAGCTCCAGTTCTTCAATAAAATTTTTGAACTGTCGGTGGGTCTTTCCATTTAGGCGTATGAAATTGACAATTTCTAGAACAAACTTTATAACATCTTCATACTTAAAGTATCTGGCTGCCAGGTGTTTACGATGAATAATGCAATCAATAGGGAGAAATACTGGAAAGCTGGGATCGCTTTTCATCAGTGCAATTAATCCTGCATTGTTCACCACCATTACAGGTACTCCATCTGTTGCATTTTATCCTATGGAATATCAGCACTTGTTAAGCGCATTTTTAATGTCATCACCACAAGTTGTTTCTTTTCGTACCATTAAGGCCACCATCTCTTCTTTCACAGTTACATCAGTGGAGACATAACGAACGAATACCGCCAGTTATTGGTTATCTTGTATGTCTGTAGATTTGTCAAAGGATAAGCTAAATGCAAGGGAATTCTATAAATCATTTTGCACTTCGCCTACAACATCAGCACTGATTGGGGAGATACGTCTCTCTGTAGTGTGACATGAAGCTGGTGTTTGTGCTATTCGTAGCTGAATTTTTGTGTTATTTGGATCTAACATCGTAACAACTTCAGCTATATTCTTCTTAACAAATTCGTCATCAGAAAATGGACGTTTAGCACGAGCAATGTTCCATGATATAACAAAACTAGCTTCAGTTGTTGTATCAACGTCCTTACTGAACGTATCCACTGGCTATTTAGTGATAATTTTAACACAGTTAACTTGTTTTTCCGTAATCCTAATTTAGGTGGATAATCAGACAAAATGTTTTTGTGATTTGTTTCATAGTGGCGTTTCAAGTTACTGGCTATGTAATGCCTCCTTTAACGGTGAATGCAAAATTGTTCTTCCACTCTGGCTTAAAATTTTTGTTTTCATCTTCATACTTTTGCTTCTTACAATTTGATGACGCCATCTTCCTTCACAAAATTTTCACGTACAATAAGCTTCAACACGCGCAACGCAATCAAATTCTACAGCGCCCACTATTACACTAACACTCCGCTGATTTCACTACCCGCAACACAGCCACACATGCCACAATAACGCGATCGCAAGCCACGCTCACTGAAACCAACATTGTCAACATCAGCTTGTATGAATATTGATTCTCCATCACAGTTCCTCCGTAATCCTTGCTAATCAGAAATTTCTTTAATTCTTGACTGAATTCTAGCATTAAAATTAGGATTTAAATTTTTAACTATATTTACTTACCATGAACATTAAACTCTCAGCTTATAGCCGGTAAATAATTATAAAGCTTGAACATTTTTTATTATCTTTTATATTAATTGTGATGCAAAAAGGTACTCAGCTAACATATTTCCGCAAGCCGCACATTATATGTCAAAAAGCCGCATGTGGCTCGCGAGCCGCGGTTTGACCACCCCTGATATAGAGGTTTCGTTTGTTTTGAATTTCGCGCAAAGCTACACTATCTGCACTCGCCGTCCCTAATTTTGCTGTGCAAGACTAGTGGGAAGGCAGTTAGTTATCACCATCCACCGCCAACTTTTGGGTTAACCTTTTGCCGGAAAATAGTGGGATTGATTATACCATTACAACGCCCCCACGGCTGAAAGGATGAGCATGTTTGGTGTGACGGGGATTCGAAGCCGTGACCCTCAGATTGCGATTAGAGTACCTTAACTACCTTGTCATTCCAGGCCTTTATATACAGGAAAAACTTGGGTTGAAATATTTTATTTGAAGTTCTACGTTTAGTTCAATGGTTCTTAACCGTGTTGGAGGTACTGAAGTTTTGCACTTGCATTCACTGAACCCTTCGTAATTGGAAAAATAAAATATGATTTTTTCAAATTGAAAACATAAGTAGATATTTTATTAGTGCACAAAATGAGCCATGCATCAGTTGCACACAATATCACTGTGCTCAAAAAAAAAAAAACATAACTCAATGAATATTTACTGCAAATCAATGTGACTTTTGCTGTTGCCTTTCAGAGACAAGTTCAGAAATGCGCGTCTTCACCTTGGCAAGTGCCACTCTCATATAATTTTCGCAACAAAGTCTGTTCCTTTTCTTCGTTTTTATGTCTACCATCCTCGAAAAGGATTGCTCGCAAAGATAAGTTGTGACAAACGGTATGAGTATCTCAAGGGCTTTCTTAGCAATAAGAGGGTACGCTACGATTTGGTGAGACCAAAACGTTGAAAACGTTGTTGTTCTGAAAAGTTGCTGTTAAACCTGGCTCTGCTGAAGTTCAATGTTTCGTCGAGGTATTCATCATTGACATCTGCTGTCGCAACACTAAACGTGAACGGCTGTCTCACCCATGCTGGATATGACTCTATAGTGGGGAAGTATTCGTCGAGAGACTTTGCAAGCTCAGCTAAGTGCATGGCAATTGCTTGCTTCAGTTCCCCAGGTACAGAAATGTCTCCGATTTCAGACACATCTTCAATCTTACTTACACAGTTGTCCAGCAGGGGAAAGTTATCATTCTCTGTTCGTCGTTTCCATAATGGTAGCTTTTTTTGAAAAGCCTTTAGGTTTTCTTCTGCTTCGATGATGTTGAATCCACCGCCCTGCATCTGTTGATTGAGAGCATTGGAGATATCGGCCATGTATGCCAAAATGAGAATGAAGTTAGATTTTTCGAAGCAATCTGCATGACAATGTTGGTCCTCTCGCAAAAACAGGGCTAATTCCACACGCATGGCAAAAACACGATTCAGCACCTTTCCCTGGGATAACCACCAAACGTTAGAATGGTACAGAAGTACCTTAAATTCAGAGCCCATTACATTACATATCTCTCTGAAAATGCAGTGCTTCAGGGCACTATTTCTCACAAAGCTCACACATTCCACTACAAATTTTAATACTTCTTCCAGTTTTGAAGGCAAGGTTTTTGTTGCCAATGCATGCCTGTGCAGAACACAGTGCGTTGCAATGATGTGTGGTGCATCGGCTTTCACCAGCGCACCAAAACCAGTGTTTCGTCCCAGCATGACTGGAGCTCCGTCCGAACAAACTGCAGAAACCATATTCCACAAAAGATCGTTGTCTCTGAAGAAGTCATCCACAAGTTTCTTCAGGTCAGCTGCCTTAGTTGTTGATGCAAGAGGCTTACAAAATAAAAAATATTCTTTTATTTCGTCGTTCTTTACATAGCGCACGAATACAAGAAGCTGGCTTAGATTGGAAACGTCGGTGGTCTCTTCGAGCTGAAGGCTGAATTTTGCTGGGCTTGAAATCAGATCTGCAACTACTTGAGCCAAGATGTCATTGCTCATGTCATCTATTCTGCTGATGATGATGTTATTTGAAAAAGGAATTTGGGATAACTTATTTTCAGCAACTTTTCCCAGCATGATATTCACCATCTTCAATGCAGCTGGTTTTACGAGTGCTTCACTAATGGTGTGTGGTTTGCCCTGCTTTGCGATCAAGTACGCAACTTCGTACGATGCTGTGAGGATCGGTTTGTCGATGGGTACAAAGCCGAGAACAGACAAAGTAACCTTTTCATCGAACCTGGGTCTTTTATCTTGAATTCAGCAAGCGTTGTGTTCTTGTATTTCCCATCTCCATGCAGCTTTAGGGAGTGTTCTCTTAGTTTTGCTGGTGCTAGACTAGAATTGCTCAACTTGGCATTGCAAATCATGTATTAAGGACGCTGACTCCCATCATGTTCCGTTATACACGTGAATCCATATTGTACGTATTCGTCCGACCACTTTCTGTTTTTGCTCGACATAGTTAGTATGAAGGGACTGAAAGATTAGAAAAAAAATCACAAATGACGCACGATTACTACAGTCACAAGTCAACTGCTAAGTGCACGAAGTTCCCTGCAGCACAGATATTAAGGCCAAGTGATGTGACGTGATCAGCCGCAGCCAAAGATGGCCAAGTGGAGCATGACGTCACGAATCATACGAGTGTGGTGAACGGAATGGACACACACACAGTGTGTGTGTCTTGACCTCCGCTGAATCCCTGGGGTTCGATTGAACCCAGGTTAAGAATCACTGGTTTAGTTCGAATCACATCTTACATTCAATAAAATTCGTACTAGATATTGTTGGCCTACAAACTAAACATTCTGTCAGATTCTCAAATGCTTGCCTGTAAGTGTACTTTTTCTTGTAATATGTGTATTTTTATTAAAATTATTTTGTTTTTACTACAAACGAAATGTTTAAAAAGGAATGTTAGCACAACAAAAAGCTACACTGCTTATTACAGAGGCGTGTGATAACGTAATGTTATGGAATTGTGGGTAATATGAAATCAATCTTGTTTTGTGAGTACGTTTAATCGGTTGGTTTTTTATTTGGTCAATCGTTTATTTATTTATTTTTATTTTCCTTTTGTTGCATGGTTTAATTAAGCATATTACTGTAGAAGTAAAATCACTATTGCTGATCAGTAAAATAAAAAAGTAATATGTTGTATTTTGTTACTTCTAGCATTTCTACTGGAGGAACATTAAACCTTACTTTAGACGCCCAGTTACAGTTAGTGAAATATAACATACCTTGTTAGACCTAATCCGGGTGTTATGTTGCGTAGATTAACACATTGTCAACAGCAATAATACTCTGTAGTTATCTTTGTTAATAGATCTGTATATTGCTTAATTGTTAATGAATATTTTTTGGAATAACTTAAAGTTTGTGATTTTTTTCAGCAAATTAATATTATTTTTAAGGCTTAATACAGTAAACATATAATGTGCAAGACACTGGATAATGGTTTTTGCACTTGGTGATAGCCGTTATTAATAATATGCTGTTACTCTATGGTTATTGTTAGGTTTAAAGCCTAAATAACAAAGCTACTAGTTTTTAACTTGTAGAAATTGACCACAAGGTAATTTGCGTGGAAAGAAAACTGCTTATTACCAACATAACAGCCAATAAGGGACTTTTGGTCCTTTAAATATTTTTTTGCACTACATGTAAGATAAAAGATTAAAAGTAAAAATTTGAAGTTCACTTTTATTTTTCAAGCAATCATTGATTCCCCTCCAACTTGTGTGAGCATGTTGACAAGGCATTTCTAATGTTTGTCTTCTTGTCAGAAAAACGATTTTTTTTTAGGTGGATTATAGCCTTTCATTTCCAAATATACCAGAAAAATTGATATGTCTGTAACCAGTTGAACCCTTGGATAATCTTATAAACTTTATTTTTATTACCTCTTATCTATTTTTTTAAGAGAAAATGTAAGATTTTTAGCTTAAAGACAACTCATTCATCCCCAGAATAATGTTACTACATGCCTTCTGTGAACCATTTCTAGAACGTTGTCAGACTTTCCTAGATAAGGAGCAAGACTGTATACAGAGTCCTTACTGAGAACTCACTGGTGATTTGTAGAATCAGTAAATACATCATAAAATTATATTAGCTTTACCACTAGCTTTGGTGGTTTGAGTGACTTATCTACCACCATGCCAAGATCGGTTTGTTTTTATATTAAGTGTGTGATTCAACTTGTGATATTTTTGTACAGTTATTATAATTAAAGGTCACTTGCCAAGCATCTGTCTGAGTTAACAATTTATCCAAGTTATCTTTTAGCATGTTAGCATACTCTGTAAGTGTAGAAATATCAAATGTTGTATTCTACTAACCACTTATTTTGCTGTTATCATTACCTCTAGTGTAAATAAGGCCCAAGCACTGACCAACCTCTAAAACACACCATTAGTGACTAAGATTTGCTTTTGCTTTGTACACCAACCCTAAAATTATGTTTAGTAACCTCTTTCCAATTCCCCAATAGTGTAAGTTTATTTTCTGTGTAGCTTTATTAAACCTTTTAGAAATTGTAAATCCATCAAGTAGCTCAAATTTTTTCATTCATTGAGGTAAATAAGAAACATTAATGGTGCACATATCAGATGAAACTGTGCCATGAGTTTTTGTATTTTGAATATGGACATGGGAGGGAGGCCAACTTAATATTCTTTGTGGATGATTTCTTGTATAGCTGAGAGTGTTAATGTAGTACCTCAAATATCACTGGCCTAGTAGCAAACAAAAGTATCATTTAAAGTACTATCTCATTATTTGCCAGATGTCACTGACTTGTAGTAGGAAATGTGTGCTATATATTATTTGTGGTTCTCTTTTGTGCTGGTATCAACTAAATAACTGATGAAACTATAAAACTGTTTTCTGTGTTACTAACTGGGGTTGTGGAGTAGCTTAACCCAAGAATTTTATCTACATTGTCATATACAATGGCCATAAGTATTTTCATAAATATGCAAATCAACATAATTCTGTGTTCAAAATGTGCACAATCACTGAAATGTACTGCAAGTAAGACGTTTTTAATCTGTGATATAGTTGTGATATTCTTGTTATGCTTGATAGATGAAAAGAATTGGTATTATGTAGCTTGCAGTAGCCTAAATAGGCATAGCAATCACTTGATTATGAAGTAGTCCAACCAGTAAGACCTTCATTTCTCAGTCATGCTTTTCTTTCTGTTTGTTATAACTAATCAAAGTTTGTTGCATAAGATCATTATTCACTCTTTTTATAAATAGAATAAATAGATGTGATATAAATTACTAACCTTTAGTTTTTTAAAGTTTAAGCCATATAATAAAGACTGTAGCATTAGAATAACTTGAGTTTCTTTATGTATACCATTGCATTAGGTTGAACTTGCATCAACACTAGCAGTTGATATAGTGCTGTTATTTCATAAGGAAAACTTGAACTAATTTGGAATATACTTTTCATTCCAATCACTAGATGCCATTAGTATTTGTATTTAGTCTATAGTGAACAACTGAGAATATTCTATATTATCTCTTGACAATCTGTAGGTCTGTAAGAATGTGTTAAGAGTTTGTTTCTGTCTTTGTCCTTTTAAGTATAAAAGTGATATGGTAACATGCTCTAGTTTTTACATTGAGTACTTTAAGAAACTGTAAAAAATGTAGAATTTTTTGAGAAATGGAAGGAAGAACATAATGTTATGAAATACTTTTTAATGAATTAAACAAAAACAGGACACAAATTGGAATATTTTATCTTCAAATATTATGGAAAAGTGTGCCTAAATGCTACGAAATAAACAGTAACAAGAAATATATTAGAGTGAAAACTATCAGTAAGCCTACTTTTATATAGAGCCAGTTCATGTTTGTAGAATTGAAAACTAGAATAGCCAGCATATTCCATGTAGATTATAAGGAACATTTTGAAAATAACTTGTCAGAATTAAACTGCCTGGTTACTGTTAAGTAACTTTGTCTCATGAAGCCATCTTGTTCCAGCTCTTGTAGGGAAACATACCATTAATGTCGTCCATCAAAGCATTAACAAAAGCAGATACTCAATATAACTGAAAATACCTCTCCTGTCTTATACACACTATCAGTTGTTTACTTCTCTTCTGACAAAAACTGACAGTATAGATGTGTTCATCTCTAATTTGGTATCAGTGGTCAACCACTGTACTGACTATTGAATTTAGTTGGTCCTGGCATGAAGCTGAATATGTAAGAAACACTTGAGTCTTCTAGGTGTTGAAGTAATTTATTGAATTAATTACTTGTGAATTTTGTAAGTATAATTCCAACATAGTTGCAAACTATGTAATTAAACTAACAACATCAGATGTGAACTATGTAATTATAGCACCAACATCAGTTGGAAACTTTGTAATTACAGCCTCAACACCACTTGTGAACCACGTTGTTATAACCTAAATAACAGTGTGAACTACGTAATTATAATAATAACACCAGTGTGTACCATGTATTCACAATACTAATACTAGCAACAAGTGCAAATTTTGCAATTGTAGCCTTAACACCAGTTGTCTGCAAGACGAATAACAATCATAGAAAGACAAAAGGGAAAGTATAATTTTTCCTTCTTAAGTCTCTGTCCAGCTGGATAAATACTGTAAGGATTTTTGTCTGTTACAAAGAGATGTATGTACTGTCCACTGTTAAAATTGTGGTATTTATTATTAGAATGATATTAACTGATTATTATACTGCCATGTTCAGTATTAGACTATTGGCTGTTTTTAATCAGCTCATTAACTGTTAGATGTAAAGTTAAACATCTCTTACTACTTGACAAAAAATTTGAATTTATAAGTTAATATTGATTTATTGTATTTGTATACATTAGGTTATATTTTTAATGTATTGTGTTACAGAAGTGCTTCTTGAATATATAAAGATTTTGGTAGTAAGGACTTGTTTCTAATATTGGACCATGAGCATTCAGTGGACCCTAGTAGCTGGATTTCTTTATGCTGAGATAGCATTTCTTATTCTGCTACTTCTTCCTATAATTTCACCAACAAGGTAAGATAGCTCACATTTAACAGACCATGAATATTTAGTGGACCATGGTAGCTGGTTGAACTGTTGCATAATCATGCAATATGGTATTAACTTATTGTTTGTAGAAAAAATAGTTCTTGATACATTAAAATAGGTACAAGTTGGTCTTTTAAAATGCATTTTACTAAATACAGAGCTACTATAGAATGTACAAAAACTAGTAAAAGCAGTAAATTTGATATGAAGGAATTAAGATATAAACACTGAAACATTTGTTTGAAACATAACTGTTGCCTTCATTAAAATGTTTAAATCTTTCTGTTTAGGAAAATATTATTTTCTCGTTCTTGACATTTTCATGTTTCTGTAAAATATAAGGTTCATTTCAACATTTAACTTTGTATCCCTGTATCCATTTGTTAATAATCATAAGTAGTTTTGTTTGTCAAGTGAGTTGCTAGGATTTTATGGTTTTTAATAAAAAATATTCACCAACAAGTAGCTTAGGATCAGATACTACACAGAACAGTTGTTTCTACCATACTTCTTGTTTAACTAGAATCACCAGTAAATATCTCCAGTTGTTCCGACTTCATTAAACATTCAAACTGTAGTTACAGATTTTTAGTTTTCTATTGAAGTATTCAACAATAGATACAGTTTATAATGTTGTATGTTGATATCCTTTAATACCATCAAGTTATGGAATAGTATTAATCAGCATATAGTGGTGTGTCAACAACTGTAGGGTAGAAACTGAAAATTGTAAATAAATAAAAAATTGAAAGTATTGAAACAACAGTAATTTTCTATGATTTTATGCTATAAATAGTAAATACAAATAACACTTAAATGATGATGTTAGAATTACAAGTATTGGATTTACAATGCTAAAATTGGGGGCTCAATTTCTCTTGGTGGACACAACAGATAGTCTGATGTAGCTTTTCTATAATAAAACATTTGGGACTATAAATACACACACATATGTGCCCAAGTGTTTATGATGCTGTATTAAGATAAAATCTTATTATAGATGGAGCCAAATATTCAAGTCAAGATTATGCCAAGCTGTAAAAAGGCAGGCACATGTGTATTTTACTGTATGTATTGTTGGATTTGTACTTCTCTTCCTAGGTAGGTGTGTTATTTACTTACTTATGATTCAGTAATTTTTAAATATGTAATTTTGTAACAAACAAAATATTAGTGTTTTTGTCTTCATTGAATTTCAGTTTATATAACAAATTAGTTTTCAAAAGGTGCATATTTATTAGTAATTTTAAAATTTTAGTTCCCCCACATGGACATGGTTCTGGACAAAGACTCCTGTTTCCACTGTTGTTGACAGCATATGGAATGTAATGTTTTTCTTTCAGAATCATATTAAACATTTGTTACCTGCTTATTTTCCTTTCTTTTTTTTAGTTCACACTGCTAAGACTTGGGTTTTGCTATTGATGATGAGAACAGCACAGATGCCCTATTGTTTAGCTTTGGACTTAACAACAAACAAATGATACAGTAATGCATACAAAATAAACATACTTACTATTGAAGTTAGCAGTTCTAGAAGAATGTTATAACAGTAAATATTCATATGTGAAATTTGATTCATTTAGGATAGAAGCAATATAATTATCATTCACAGCAAGTACCTGTTTTATTCCATTTTTAGTGTTACAAATGTAGATTTCTAAAGTAAAGAGAAATTTATTTACAAAATTTATAGTACCCTGTGAAAAAAAAAAGCTATGCCTACATGTTTATGGCTGTAGGTGGATTTTCCATCTGATATTTTAGGCACTGTAGCTGTGCCCACATATTTATAGTTGTAGTCAAATATTTTGTTTTGTCTTTTAGTTGTTGTTTAGTAAGTGTTAGTGAAAACTTTCCTTGATATTATAAATTAATATGTGTATTACAGTCATGGTTTTACTTTTTTGCAGACTCTATCCGTGAAATGAGAAAACATGGCCAGGGTAAAAACACAGAGTCTCAGCATGGCCATTTAGATGCAGAACTACAGCGCAATGTTCGAGTGTTTCGTGCTGAGAGAAATTTTTACATCTCTGGATTTGCTCTCTTCTTGTGGTTGTAAGTATAGAAGTTAAAGTGCACGTCACAACCTTTTTACAGTGTAAATTTAGTGTGATCCCATATACTTGATGTCATAGTTGTCAACTGTTGTTCATTTTATGATATTACTGATTTAGTTACATGAAAAAGGTGAATACCAGATATATAGGGATACTGAGTAAACCGTAGATATGTTTCAGATGTTTTAGAGACTGTGCAAGCTTTACATGAACATTACATCTGAGTTATCTGAGTTAGTCAGATATTGATTTGTCAGGGTCTGGATCAGACAGTCTGTTACTTTTGTAACATTGGCTGTTTAGTGTACAACAGACTTGTACATTATACTAAAAGTGTGCCACAGTTGGTGTAGATATATGTACTAGGTTTGGAATTGTAGTCATCATACTTTCTATAATGAGGTTGGTCCACTGGACCAGCTACAAGTATATTCAGTTAATATATAAAGGTTTGTTATGTGTTATCTCTCTTCTTGTCAATGTAAGTATAAATTACTATACATTTTATTAGATCTTTCATTTGTTGCTGTGTCTTAATTTTATGAAATGCTGTAGCTTCATTCTTTCCATTTGTAACAGAATGAGTACACTAACATCTCTGCTGATCACAAAGAGTAGTGCCTTACATTTGATCTCGTAGATTCTTTGGAACTGTAATAGCATAAAGATGTGAGCATGAATTTTAAAACAGTCAATGACCAGACACAGTCAAAGTATTAAATAACCCATGTGCCATATTTAGCTCTTTAACAAATACATCAAAGTATTAAATAATCCACATGGTACTGTACCATGTTTTTATTAGTTGTTAATGTACCATGTTT
This sequence comes from Tachypleus tridentatus, assembly GCF_004210375.1. Classification (NCBI taxonomy): domain Eukaryota; kingdom Metazoa; phylum Arthropoda; class Merostomata; order Xiphosura; family Limulidae; genus Tachypleus; species Tachypleus tridentatus. The sequence goes on along the minus strand of NC_134826.1, from coordinate 67,490,755 downwards.
TCATCAGTTAATGTATTATATTTAAGGAACTGTTTTGTTTAAAATGAAGTTGAGTTTAAATTTAAAAACACGTTCTTTCTTCTTTCTTTGAACTAACTTGACATTTTCTTCTTGTAGAATTATTCGTCGCCTCTTGATCTTGATTTCTAATCAAGCTCTTCTATTGGCTCAATGTGAAGCATCTATGAAGCAAGCATCCAGAGCCTCTGAGACTGCAGAGAAACTCATGAAAGATTTAGAAACTGTATATACTCATTTTACCCTTATTATCTTGGTAGTCTGTATTAATTGTGCATTGATAGAAATATCATTATGTTAAAATATGAAGCATAGTACACTAGGTGCATTTGAAATTGAATCACATGCAACATAACCACACAACACTACCTGTATTCTTAATGTTCCAACCTAGCCCTAATTAAGTTAAAAATGATTTAGTCCTTTCTGTGTATTATACTTACATAAAGCTTCACAGGTGTACACAGTAAAAGTGATAATAATACTGTAGGTAAAATAATATTGTTGGATATTGTAACACGACGAGACACAGATAAATGTTTTGGAATTCAACAGATTCCATCTTCATCATGATGTAATTCTTTTATTTTCCTTTAGGTACTGAACATGAATTTTGTGTTACCTTATGCTACAATAAACAGTGTTCTTTATCTACAGGTGTAATAATTAAATATCATTCAGGATAATACAAATTGGCAAAAGCATGTATACTGGTTATCAGGAATACATGTTTGGTTGTGTATTAAGTTAACCCTAACTTGTGACTTCTCTGAAGTTATTCTGAGAGACTTGTAAAATCTTATGTATGTTGAATATTGAGCACATAAACTGTTGGCTATTCACTAAAAAAAAAAGAAATTTTAGTTTTAAAATGGAAAGTTAGAATCTGGAATACAATCTGTTGACTTCATAAAAAAATAATAGATGAGTGGAATTAAGCTGTAAAAAAAAAAAACTAAAAAAATAACTGGTAGTAAATGTAGTTTTCAAACTATTTGTTGGTTAACTAATAAATATGATCATATTCTATTTATGTTTAAAACTTCTTATATTCCAGTGAAATGTAATACAAATTGTAATATAATATCTTTTAGTGTGGAAACATTACTTGTTTAGAGTTTAATAGTATATACACTAAACAGTCTTCATATTGTTAAAGTTTTCTCTTAATTACAAGTATTAAGTAGTTTTACATGTGATTTTGTATAAACAATATCACATGTAACAAAGAAGGTAAAATATACTTAGTTTTGCTATTGCAGAAAAACAAACTGGAAACTGCAGATAATGATGACAATGACAAAATACAGTTGGAATCTAAAGAGAGAGAGGTTATCAGATTAAGAGAAGAGTTGAGTAAAACCAAAGAAGGTTAGTATGTTATAATAACATGTATATCACCAATATCAACCCACATCACAGCTTCATAAGATGGACATCACTAATATTAATCTACACCACAGCTTCATAAGATCAACTTGTAAATGTTTTATTAGATTCAGGTCATCATTAATAATTCATACAAGTGTTTTATAAGACACAGGTTACTAATAATAATCCTTTCCATAAGAGTGAATGTTTCTACTGTTGACATAGCATATTTTTAATGTTGATGTCCATAAAGCATCTATTTGTACATTGTTATCTTGTTTCTTAGTACTAAATTATATAATTAGAACTTGCCTAGTTTGAGTACATTTAATTAATAAAATGTAAAGTTGTTGATTTGTGCTAACAAACTGTTTCTAGCAAGAAGGTAGCTGTAATTATTACAGTTCTTGTTTTATTTACAGAGGTAGAGAACACCAAGGAAGATATGGAATTGATTAAGTTACAGGCTGAGTCTGTGAACAAAGAGTATATGAAACTTATGGATGAATATAATATACTTCAGGTAAGTAATGTTTTACTGTGACAGGTAGAATTAAGATGTACTTATTGATGACAAACAAGGAAGTTTTGAATATTTTATTCCACAACAGTACTTACCTTCCTTAGATTAGCTATTCTTGTTTGTTGCTGCCCTCTATATCCAAAATTTTTCTTTATGCATGCCACAAACCTTACACTAACCCCTTGTTAAAACAGTATATTCCAACGTACGTCTCATGCAAATCATCAGTTAACCAAGAACGGTGTGGCATGCACATGTAACTCCATCTGTACTCCTCTACCAAACCTCCACTTTTCATTTGGCACTGTTCATGTTTGGACAAGCTTCTTATTTATGTACGACTGTCTTTGACTTTGTTTTCCTCACAAAGTTGTTCATTTTCAGCTTCATTTGAATCTATTGTTAGTCTTCCACTTAACCTTCACTGGTATTTTTTTTTTATATTGGCTCTCAGAAGGTATCCACAGATATCATGAGGGATTTTTCCAATACTTTTCACTTTCTCTCCTCCACTTTAGATGATGCATGATGATTTGCATGAGAGGTACATTGCAATGTACTATACAAAAAAGGGGAGAGCATGAGACTTGTGGCATGCATAAAATGAGTTTGCATAAACAGGGTGGGCCGTAAGTCCCTACCCATCCATATATCGTATGTATCCAGTGTATCTGTGTGCTGTTCCTCATTCTTGCTGCATAATATTATGTGACTCCATGTTCTGCGAGACATTTTCCTCAGTGTAGCAGGGGTTATTGTTACAAATGCCGTGGTAACAGCTGCCTTCAACTCATCATTAGTATTATAACGTTGTTTATAATAACATATGTATGGGTAGGGACTTACGAGCAACCCTGTAGAAGTTAGCACTGAACAAAAATAGTTAATCTTGTTAGAAGTGGTAAGTACCTATTAGAAATACACTTTTAGTATAGGAAAATGATAACTTACTTTTTTTGTACAAAAAACAAAATTTGACAAAGTAGGTTCACTAAGGGAAATAGGGAATAATGAAAAAGTTCTAAATCTATTAGTATGTAAGTGAAGTACATATCATTTAATAGAAAACTACACAAAAGCAAAGTAAACATGAAAATGTTAATGTCTACTGTAACTGTATTGTTCAGACAGTTCTATTTTTTCAATGTATCTTGAATTTCATGTATTTATTTAGGCCGAGAAGTTAAAAGTGGAGCACTCGGAGACCAAGAAAGATAGTTAATAGTTATGGTTAATGTTGAATAATTCGTTGGGTTTGAAGTGTTATGGTCTGATTTTGAATTATTATGTTCAGAATTTGCTTTAGTGTAATTATCAAACGTGTACAATATTTCTAACTATTAGAATAAATAAACAGTTTTAAATATTAAAATATAATCCATAGTAATGAACAGAACGTTTTTTGTTCTTTTTTAGTCAACTACATTTCAATTCACAATAGTGATAGATTAGAGAAGTAATAGTTTTTCCTATTGTACTTAAAACTGCTTTATTAATGAGTTACTGCTATTATACTAAAATTTCCATGAAACAAACACGTTTCTCGTCAACATGTTTTTAAGTATGTTTTAAAATAGAAGTTCTACTTCTGTTTTCTTTATTTTTGTGGATTAACAACAGATTTGTCATTAAGTGTCCTTGGGACCTTGAAAAGTAACAACAATTTACTGTTAACAGGTGTTATTACGACCTGGAAGTTTAACAATAGATTTGACATTAACATGTCATTATGACCCTCAATTCTGAAACAGATAGTTTCTTTAGCATGTGCTCTTAAATCTTAGGGATTAATAACCTTTGTCATTAATTCATACATGTGTTAAACCATATTTTTCATTTGGGTGGATTTATGGTTGTATTTAACCTCTACTGAGTTGAACCATCGTATCTGTTTTTTTGTTTTTATGTGGAATTAAGTCTCCAAAATTGTGTATTTCATTGAAATTCAAATGATTGTCAGTATGGTGTGATATTTAGTATTAATGAACCAATACTGAACATAATCTGTATACACATTATTTAACACTTGAAATGGAGAATGTGGAATACATAGTTGCTTTCAATTGACTGAAAACCATGAATTCTGGAATATCTTATAGTTAAGACTTTAATATACTGTATTTGTCATCTATTACTTATCACTTGTATTTAATTATTCAGTTAATAATTTCATCATTTTTTTTCTTCTGATAATAAAGGTTTGTTGGATTCATTGTACCTTATTCTGTATGAAAACTAACTGGTTAATTGTTTTTCTTCAGAGAAGAATGAACTATCATTCTCACCTGTATAAGTACTGAATTTAAAATGTGTCCCATCCAGCTACCCCTAATGATAATAAGTGCTGTTCACATTTAGAACACTCTATGTATTTAACATTTTAACATGATATTAAGTTGTTACTGACTGCACATGCCTTCTCTGTGTTACTGTTAATAGTCCGTATTGCCGACAACAAATGTCGTCTCTACATTACTGTTATCAGTGTATAGCTATTGAAGGATAGTATGAAAACAAATGTTACTTTGAGAAGTTTCACCTCATTAAAAACATGCACAAACAAGGATGAACTAACAGAAACATTGCACTAAGTTTGTGATAGTAAAGATTTCAGTTTCCATACTTTTGTAATACTGCACAGTTAGAAAATAACATTTTCAACATGTACACCAACCAGTTGATGAATTCTGTTTGTTGTAAATGGCCTTAGATCATGAGATCGGGTAAATATAACTGTGTACAAGATTTGTGCATAAATCAATAAATAACAAAATGTTAATATAAGTACACACAATTAAAAACAATTAAGGTAACTAGATTAAAATGTTCACTGCATATTGACGTTACATTATCATCAGAAGAGAGTGGCAAGACCCAGTCATGTCTTATTTATACCATTTATTTAGTCGTTAATTAGGTCATATGATCTATGTAAAAGTTTACAATTCCTGCGTGAACACTTTTGCATAAATATTTGCCAGCCCTTTATCTAATAAAGAATGGTGTTTTGTTAATTATTTCACGAATATTATTGGCTGATACCTTTTGGTAAAGTCAATATTACATTTCTTTCCAACAATACCATGTGTTGTATTTCATGTACATCATTCTGCTATGGCTGAATTTTCTTTATTGTTTCCTTATCCTCTAATGCTCCGTTAAATGATATTTTAAGTTGCGTTTAGTCTGTGCAATATATATATATATCTTCACATTTAGTTGTCTTGTTTTTCCATTAACTAGATATAACATACAATAAATATAAATTAGAAAATTGAGTTAATGGAGAAAAACGAGTGCATTACACAGTGGATTCGAATCCCTGTCGCACAGTACATCCTCGCCCTTTCAGTCATGGGGACGTTATAATGTAACGATCAATCCCACTATTCGTTGGTTAAAAAGTAGCCCAAGAGTTGGCGGTTGGGTGTTGATGACTAGCTGCCTTCTCTGTTTTACACTGCAAAATTACAGACGGCTAGCGCAGATAGCACTCGTGTAGCTTTGCGCGAAATTCAAAAATAAACAATTATACAGTGCACTTCGTGACCCATTTAATGCCTCTCATATATAGTTGATAGGTAGAGCCAAACGAGCGGTGCAAAGTTTTTTTTTTTTTGTTTTTACTGTCTTAAATTAAATTGTATATTTTACACGAGCAAATAAGAGGTCGACTTTTTTTCAAAATTAAACAGCCATTGTGTTTGCTAATATATGTGTGATATGAACTAGCCCATTATACTGAAGGATTAAATTGGTTGTGTACACATGTATTATACTGCAATCTCACTTTATTATGTATTAAATTTATATTGTTTCGCAGCTTAGTTACATTAGATAATGATTTAATGTGTAAACATTTTTCAAAGACTTTCAACTTCAAATAGATCAATAAAAGTAAAATTAATTTCGAAACACGAGAAAAAATAATTGACAAGTTGTTTCCACCCCTCCATTTCGTAGAAAAAAATCTCTACGATGTTAATTTTCTAAAGTGTGGTAGAGGGCACTACGGTATTTTTTTTACTAGTATGTGTACTTAATGTAAATTAATTCAGTCAGTATTCTACTAGTTATACATGTTTTAAGTTTTATATATAATTATATATTAAACATCAATATAGAAATCGTGGCATTAAAATAGGAGGAAGTGAACAACATTTGTTTATTTCAATATTGAAACTAAGCCTAACGGAACGTAGTTGGTAACAGTGGGTAATTGCCGAACAAACGAATTACACTCAAATACTCCCGAATTATTTATGTGGAAACGCTAACTTTTTGTTGTCTTTTAAGCATTGTGGAGCATATTGGTGGGATTTGCACATTTTGATAAAAGTTTAGTTCGACAACCTTTACACTCTAGAGAAATAAAAATATTTTTTTTTTATTTAAGTCAACGTTTCACCTTTGTGGCTTCTTCAGGGGTAATGTATATATAATTGTATTTATAACAAAAAGGCTTCCTGAACCAGGTGTATTGCATGGTTCTGGAAATTGATTCAAAATCGTAAACTCATTCAACTTCCTGAGTGAAAACTGTAACACCATGAACTGGAAGTATTGAAAACCGACACTAACTTCAATAATTCGAACGTTTTTGCTGAACATTATTACTGCACATCAAACCAAGAAGTCGAAAGGTTTTCAAACCTGTTTAATGTGGAATTTTGAGACGCGTGTATACTTATGAAAATAATAATAAAAAAATCATGTTATATATTTATACATCCAGTTGTCATTAATACGGCCATAAGTGGGACAGCAGTAAGGTTGTAGATACAACACTAAAATCTGGTTTAGTGGACACAGTAAATATCTAAATGTGACTTTGCTCTAAAAATAGTGTTGAGATATATATCCATTTGCTATTAATATTGTTATGTATACCTTTATTAATATTCGTCCACTTGTCTTTAATATTAACAGAAAAATTACTCTTCGAATTATTAGCATTTCTATACTCGTAAAATAATAGACGTTAGCAACAAAATATTACCCTTTTATTGATAAGTGGAGCTATTCTGTGTGTATTTATTCTTTTATTTCAACATTTTTAGTCCTCAAAAAACAAAGTTATTCACCATAATACAAAAGTTCAGTTTTTGAAATCTAACAAGTCTTTCACCTCATCTCAGACAACGATTTACATTTACCGTAAATCAAAGTAAAATATAACAAACTGTTACATACTAAACTAGAGAAGAAAAAAGAAACCAGGAATAACAGTTCAAAGGAAAACTTAATAAAATAAAAAGTGATTGTAAAGTATTATAAACAGGAAAACGTTTAAAAAATAACAAAAGTAATACTGGATTTATAACGGGCCTGTGTCAGCATGTTAAAATCTGAATTAGGCTTAGACAGTTCCTTCATACATTCACTGACTAAATTACAATTCTACAAACAGTCTCAGTTATATGCTAGAGCTACAATAAATTTATTGTAATATTAAATGGCAATTAAGTGTGAAAACAATTTTTTATATTTTAAATTTTTTTAGAATAAATTTCAGAAGAAAACCTAATATTTTGCAAAGTCAGCCAGTATTTTCCGTGACAAGTATATTACTATCAACCAATCCTTATTTACTCCAGTCACTAAACTATGTATTAAATATGCTATTTGTTATGTTCACCAAGAGGAATCGATCCTCTGATTTTTAGCAATGCAATTTCGAAGATTCCACTGTCCTATCGAGGAAATGCACTGAATGACAAACCAGGCAATGCGGTTGTCAGCTACAGGTCATTGGACTGTTTCTGACGAAGTTTAATATAATTAGAACAAGTCATTGTTCAGTATATAACGGGAAAATGTCATTGTTGAGGATGTTTCCGGCCGGAAATAGATCTATATTCGACCCATTAATAAATAATGTTTTGAACACCTAATAATATATTTTCATTTTAAACACTTCAATACACATCCTAGTGACAAGAAAGAGAACTACAAATCTCTTCGTTTGGTGGTATATACCAAACAGAAGAGTGATATGACTTGTCATTTTGTTCTTTCACCGTTAAATTTGAAAGTGCAGCCGTCTATCCTCCAACATCATTATGTTATTCAGGATCCTGGCTCTTGTCTCTTCGTTCACCGGTTACCTACAACAAACGTCTCGACCAAATTTTGACGCCGTGTCTGGATTTGGAGACCCTAGAATTTTCAATCTCGTTGTCTGTGGTTTGTATAATACTTTCCGAGTTTAAAAGTATTTTTCGTAAGCTATTTCGCAATCGGATATAAAAACTAATTTTCAGTATTTTTCAAACTAATTACGCCTTTTCTGCATATTTATTGAATCAAAAAAAGATAAAAACACTCAATGTAAATGTTCAATACTTCTAGGTCGATGGTAACTGAAATTATTAATCTCTAACAAATAAGAAATTTAGGAAGTATATAAGTATTATAAGTATATAATCGGATATAAAAACTAATTTTCAGTATTTTTCAAACTAATTACGTCTTTTCTGCATATTTATTGAATCGAAAAAAGATAAAAACACTCAATGTAAATGTTCAATACTTCTAGGTCGATGGTAACTGAAATTATTAATCTCTAACAAATAAGAAATTTAGGAAGTAAAGTTCTTTAAGTGCCACAATAGTAAAGTGACGTTTTTAATTTCATATTGAAACTTTGACAGATTTTATCGCTTTTCATTAGTTTCCGAAACATCCTAAGAAAGGTCGTTCGTTCAAATTTAATGGAGGATCAAATGTTCACAAAACGTAGCCTTCACTTCTCTTCAGCTGTGCTTGAGACTACTAGTAACCATTATTCTATTGTAACCGTTTTCAGTAGTGCTTGACTGCTAGTAACAATCACTTTGTTGTACCAATTTTCAGTAGTGCTTGAAACTGCTAATAACCATCACTTTGTTGTAACCGTTCTCAGCTGTGCTCGAGACTACCAATAAATCAGTTTATGTTTAAACCTCCTGTATATGTTTTCTATTGTTACCAGTAATCTAGTCTAAATTTAAACATCCTGCATATGTTCTATATCGTTATCAGTAATCTAATTTATGTTTAAACCTCCTATATATGTTTTCTAGGCCCGGCATGGCCTAGCGCGTTAAGGCGTGCGCTTTGTAATCTGAGGGTCGCGCCACACATGCTCGCCCTCCCAGCCGTGGGGGCGTTATAAAGTCACGGTCAATCCCACTATTCGTTGGTACAAGAGTTGGCGGTGGGTGGTGATGACTAGCTGCCTTCCCTCTAGTCGTACACCACTAAATTAGGGACGGCTTGGTGCAGTGGGCTAACAACCTACTCACTTAAAATACCTGTTCATGAAACCGCAAGTGATTGCAGCCCTATGTTCCTTGACGGAATCGAGTGGTAGATAATGAATAAAAATATGTTTTCTATTTTTACCAGTATTCTAATTTATGTTTAAACCTTCTGTATATGTTTTTTATTGTTACCAGTAATCTAGTCTATGCTTAAACCTCCTGTATATGTTTTCTATTGTTACCAGTAGTCTAGTTTAAGTTTAAATCTCCTGTATATGTTTTCTATTGTTACCAGTAGTCTAGTTTAAGTTTAAATCTTCTGTATATGTTTTCAATTGTTACCAGTAATCTAGTTTAAGTTTAAATCTCCTGTATATGTTTTCAATTGTTACCAGTAATCTAGTTTATGTTTTAACCTCCTGTATATGTTTTCAATTGTTACCAGTAGTCTAGTTTAAGTTTAAATCTCCTGTATATGTTTTCAATTGTTACCAGTAATCTAATTTATGTTTAAACCTCCTGTATATGTTTTCTGTTGTTCTTCTAAGTTAGCCTCTTCAAAAATTGTTCCAGATTCAAGTCTAACAGATGAAGTTCGAGTGTCAAGAAACCAATGTTTTCAGAACACAAAGCCGGAGGTTGTAAGTAAAATCGCACTTTATAACTTTATTGCTTGGTGAATATGATCTATTGTTAACTGGATTGTTACACTGGTTTTTAGAAGCTCTTTGTCTTCCTATTACTTAACGTTTCATCGTGCGAGTTTTTCGATTGCATAATCTATTCGTCCTTATACACTGCATAATATTTTGAGTTAGTGAAAATAATTCTCTATAAGTGACATTTGTTTATTCACGACAGGTATCCAGAGGAGATTGCCTCTCGGTCGGTCACAGGTGAACTATTTCTCTTCGCCTATCTGGAGGGCCTAAGCCTTCCCACGCCTCTTATACGAGTTACCTTTAGTTAAAACTTAACTGGTAGGGTTACCTATTCTAATTTAATATCCACTTTATCATTTATAATTAATGACAGAATTAAGCTTACCCTATACACCACCAGATCGAGTGTTTCTGTTGCTTGAACTACAAGGTATACCCAAAATTTCTTTTATAGGAATATTCCTGACAGGATAGGTTATGCTACTTATCCTCGTCCTTCCATTAAAGTCATACAATGGATCAGTTGTTTAAAAGAGTGTTATAAATACACAAGTAACAATATATCATACACATTTTAAACTTTTATGTATATAATAGTTGTTTGCTTCTAGCATAAATCCAGATAGAGACATTATTTGTGAAGTTAAGCCTACAGTGCACGTAGCTTAACTTCACAAATAACGTCTCAAAAGAAATTCTGAAACTAATGATACACTAAATCAGGGGTCCCCAAAATGTTTTGACTGTCGACTCCTTCATGGAATCCTTGACCTTTTATCGACCCTTTCATTCATTTAAGTAATAAAAATCTATAAGTCATAGCTAAAGGAAGAATAACTTAATAAAAACATATAAATAATGATAATATATTATGATAAATCAACTTTAACTTTTTATTTATCATCTGACATCTTTAATGGGAAGGATGTGGTTGATGATATTTTGAGAAGAGCACTAATATTTGGTTGTAAATTGGTGAGTTTTAGTCTTAACTCACCACCCTCTTCTACGTTCACTTTGCTCCACTGCTTTGTTAGAACTGAATTTACATGGCTAAAGCCAGCTTCAATCATATAGGAACTTGGGAATGGAAGTGAAAAAGGGTTCATCTCTGCGAAAAGTTTTGGATACTTATTGACAATATTTACATTACTCCAGAAGTTGCTGAGGGTTGTATTTTTAAACAGTGATTCAGCTTCGAGATCCACGGAAAGTTCAATGAGTTCATCTTAGAAATTAGATTCAACATTTATCTTTTTTATTTCCGAATCAAATGGCGTAACAATCCAATCAGGTACGTGCATTTTCTCCAAGTCCTCAAAGCGCACTTTAAAGTCTTTACTCAATTTTTCAAGGTGCTTTATGTATATATCCAAGTCATCATCAGAAATAATTTGGTCTTTATATTACAGTTGCCGTAAGTTTCAAAACTACTGAAAATCTTTTCGTAACAATGAAGATTTAAAAAGGCCTATTTTGACTTACAAGTCTAAGAGAATTGTTCGGGTTTGAATAATTGTTACATATTTACCTTGCAGACGGGTCTGTACGTCATCAAATTTTGATTCTTATTATTTTTCAACTCATCACATAGAAAGGAATCTACATTTGTAAGAAACTCCACAGTTGAGTCACACAACTCGACAAGTCTTTGCAAGTAAACACCTCTTGACAGCCACCTTACTTCAGTATGCAACAGTAATTGGTTCACCAATTCGTCATTTTGTTTTTCACATAGCTTAGCAAACAATTGCGAATTAAGTGGATGTGCTATAATTTTATTTATCGATCTGATGCACACCTTTAGAGTATCATGAAATTCGTCACTAAGACTTTTTTTACCACAAGGGGTGTCTGTGTAACACACATTGAATAATACGCGCATGGGAATCTTAAGAAAGGTAGCAAATTCTCTGTAATAGCTAACCATTGAGGTGCATAGTTTGTGGCAACCGCAATTATATTGCTGAGTGGAATATTGTGCTTGTTTAAATATTCCTCCAAGCATTGAAAAATCGTCACTCCTTTTGCATCATCTTTAAGATACCTTGCGAACAAAAAACTCGTCAATAATTTGTTTTTGAATTTGACTAAAATATCTCACATAAGCCATGGGAACGTTTGAACTACCAAATGTTGATTCATCAAGTTGAAAGCTTACAATGCATAAGCTCATATGCCAAAGGTTTTCCACATCTACAGCCATATTATTAATACGTCTTTGAACTGTATTTGCACTTAAAGACAAGCATTTTAAAACGGGACCAGAGAGTTTTTTCATACCAGTTTCAATCACTTTTTTAATTGATGGTATTATGATCTTCTCTACAATAGTATACGGTTTTCTTTGCTGTATTGAGAGAAATATTGTATGATGTCCTTAACCCTCCTTCTTTACCAACCTGAGCAAGTGTTTTCATAAATGACATTATATTTGATTATGTTTTATATTTTTCTTTAAACGTTCTAAAAAATCAAGATCTTCATCTTTCCTATCAGGATGAATTATTTGAAGGTGCTCTTTCATCTTTGCAGGTTTCATAGCATCATTACTAAAAAACCTTTTCGCATAGGAGGCACATAGGCTTCGTTTCATTTGTAAGCGACGGCATCAATCCAAGTTTCAAGTAATCTAGTGAATATTGTTGGCACTTCTTTTAGGATCTGCAGCTGCCATTACAGTTAATGGGGTCGTGGCTAAAGTTAAATAAATTAACTTTATCAACAGGCTACAAGAAGTACAGATCAATGTTTTAACGTTTTAAATTTAAAGCATAAGCAAAAGTGCATATGAATACATAAAGTAATAGAGATTGTATTTAATATTTATTGCTATCGAATTACGTGACCACGTGGCACAACGTTACACACTTTTTATAGATCTTTTTTTTACTTATTTTAAGTACAGTACTTTCATTTTTTTAACCTTTTAAGTACTGTTTTATTAATTACGATACCTAATGTCCTTTTTAAACTAAACAAACTCACACCTCCTCCTCCGAACACAGCATACACCAATAAATAAAATTAAAATAACCAAGAAAAACTATAATTGGTAATTATCAGGAATGTAAGCCGGAATGGACCTAAAACATATTGAAGAATACGTCACGCTCACAATGCTTCCTGATTGGCTCAATTAAAACTGTCAGTTGGGTGGGCGAAGAGTAAACGACTCTCTTGTCCAAACTCGTAAATGACTCATGGATGTTTGTACAATTAATTTACATCTGATATTTTTATTTCCTTGACTATACGACTTTTGCTTTCTGCACAATATATTATGTAGATTTAACCAACAATATTTGATAAGTCGTACAATGATGTTTTGTTTTAACAATTTCGAATCGACCCCCGGAAATGTCTCTTCGACCACTTTGATAACCCCTGCACCAAACTTACAAATAAAATTCCAGTAACTTACTCAGTTATAAAATTTCTCCTTGTAGCTATCACAGCTTAACGCCCCCCGCTAGTACAGCGGTATGTTTTCGGATTTACAACGCAAAATTAGGGGTTCGAGTCCCCTCAGTTGGCTGAGCAGATTGCCCGATGTGGCTTTACTATAAGAAAAACACATCACAGCTTAAGTTGTATTGACTACCACAGTCAATGGATAATAAATTCACTAACTAACTGACTTGCTGACTGAATAAATTCTCTTCAACTCACTCAATGACTTGTTTTTGTACAACATTTCTTTTCATCATACTTCCAAAGACTCGAGGTAACACGTAAGAGTTAGACATTAATAAAACTACTATTTATTATGCTATAAACATCCTCTAGCAACGAAAAACCATTTAAGCCAAAATGATAAAAACATAGCCTATTTTAATAAATATATTAAATTGCACGATGTAATTTCAAAGGTGAAAATGGCATTTTTAGGATCAAAATGCTATTTTATATCATACATAACATAGTTAGTGTATTCGTATATATATATATATATATATGTCTATGTATGTATGTGTGTGTATACTTATTTAAGAAAGCTACAAAATTGTTATAAAATTGATTATTTCAAATGGAGTATAGCTTAAATTTTATGCAGCATATCCAAACCTATGATGAAATGCAATTTTACATGTAGGGAAAAACTAAACCACAAAACAAACACCCACCATCCATTATTAATACTAATAGAGCAATTATAACTCAGTCCTGACAGGAATCATTTTATAAAGAAATCTTTTCTCTTTATAAGTGCAAATCGGACCTTTGCAGTTACCGTCATAATTAAACAAAGTGGTAGCATCGAGACTATTTTCAAATAGAATATTTACACGAAGATGGATCACATAAGTCGGGTATGATCAAATAAGTTTAACATTTGTGACTTTACAACAGTGGAAGGAAGTTCCCCTAAAGAAACACATATATTAAAGTCAAATAACACCGGAGAAAATCACGAATGAAAATGTAAAGAACTCTTATCTAGAAACCCAGTTATTACTGAGATCAGTCACTAATCATTTCAGTAACCGATTTTAAGGTCCGCAAGGCTGAGCTCGTGTGCCGGGAAATGACCTATCCAAATGCAACTGACATAGAGTTTTTGGAATCCATTTGTAGTGACAATGGCACTTTGACCAAAATGGTAAGTGACATGAAGTACGAGACAAATTATTTTTAACTAATACTAGCTCCATGTTTCACCCTTGGAGCTCTTATTTTAATTGGGTATTTTAATACAATGATACACTATGTTGTGTAGTTGGAGCTCTTACTTTACACTGGGTATTTTAATACAATGATACACTATGTTGTGTAGTTGGAGCTCTTACTTTACATTGGGTATTTTAATACAATGATACACTATGTTGTGTACTTGGAGCTCTTACTTTACATTGGGTATTTTAATACAATGATACACTATGTTGTGTAGTTGGAGCTCTTACTTTACATTGGGTATTTTAATACAATGATACACTATGTTGTGTAGTTGGAGCTCTTACTTTACATTGGGTATTTTAATACAATGATATACTATGTTGTGTAGTTGGAGCTCTTACTTTACTCTCAATATTTTGGTCTAATAGTACTCTATATTTTGTGTTTGGGGTATTTAGTTTATATTGGATATTTTGATATAATGATACTCTATGTTTGTACCTGGAGCTCTTACTTTTCATTGAATATTTTGATCTAACAATACTCTATGTTTTTAGTTAGAGTTATTCGCTTAAATTTATCTTATATTAATTCGACATGGAAGTGAACCTCTATATTCCTCGAAGGAGTATTTTATTTTATTAAATATATTTAAGTTAACAAATATATATATATTTATTTCGTACTTAGAGGTACCTACAGATACACTTTGAACCTTTTGCTCGTATAACATTTTCAGAGCTTTGTGTTTAAGCTGAAATTCCTTTTAGAATTCCACGTTCATGATGGTTACTTAAGAGGTTGTGCTTTAAGATCAAATATTTAAGTGATATACTTTAAGACTACGTATTTATTTGGCTTTATTTTGAGGTTGAATATTTGGGGAACATACTTTAAAGCTAAAGGGAGGGTGGGTATATAGAAGATATATTTAGAACTTGATATTTAAGTGGTTATAATTTGAGATCGAGTGCCTGGAAGATATTGTTTAAAAGTTTATCTTTATTTGTTTTTACTTTGAGATATGTATTGAAAGAAGTATCTGTTATTTTGTTGTCGTTTTTGTTTGTTTGTTAAGTGCAAGATTACACCTGTGTCAGCCATCCTTGTCAGTTCCAGTATTTATTGTTATAAGCCATCATTCATTGCTCTGAGTCACTTTAGGGTAAAGGTATCTGTAAGACTCGATACTTACATGGAACCCTGCAGTGTCTTGATTTTAAGATCCTTAACTAACGGTATCAAACTACGTTTTGATTTACATGAAATAGTACTTTAGCTTTAAAAATCTTTAACTATGTTGCAATTCTTGTATATATAGAGGGTCTTTATTTTAGGACTCGTGTCTGGTGTTTTTTGTTGTTGTCTTTTCAAAGGACGGGTAATACTCAGTAAATATAATACCAAATACTAATTCAATTTTAAAATACCTATGTGAATTTAGGAGTCTGTAAAGTCTTCTAATTCAATAACAAAATAATTCTGTTTATTTTTCCCAGATGTGGAGATGTATATACGATGAAATGGTAAGTAATGTTCTAAACAGTGGTTTATATTGTATACTGTTCCACTTTTTCAACTGTAAATAATTTCTTTGAGGAACAAAACACGTTAATCTTTATTTAAAATTAGAGTATTTTAATATGTTTTCATGTTTTAGAAAATATATAAAACCGAAAGTTTAATATTTAATTTGATCCGTATATAATTATAATTTTGTCTTCTTTTATTCAGAAACTTATAAGTTTGAAAATGTGATGTGAACTTATAGAATTAAAGATATATAGTTCAGTTTTTACGTAATTTTTATAGATAGTGTATTTTACTGAACGATTATCGAGTTCTTCTCTTCTAAGTTGTATAATAACAACAATTCTGTTAACCAGGTCCAAGATTATCCTGGTATCAAGTCCTACAGTAAAAATCCAACAAAACAGTCCCTCACTCCTTCTGAGGTTGACATGCTTCATTTACTTCGAACTTATCTTGGATACGGAAGTTTTTTCCAAGGCTTTCAACCTAACAGGCTAAGACTAAGACTAGCGAGGTTACTGAGTGGTAAGGGCAACCCAGAGCTCAGAGATCAGTATCAAATGTCATATTACCAGTTTGCAACAGATTCTACTTTTATATCAAATAGACCTTCAAATATACAAATAAGACAGCTTTCATTTGATGATAATTTTATCCCATTTCACAAATCTGAGAATACAACGCATAGCCCAAAACTAAAATCGTATGATGTAACTCCTGATTCGGGTTATGGTTATACAACAAGAGTTTCTATCACTTTTGGTAATGACTACCATCCTTATGGATCAGAGAGCTCAAATTATGGAGGTCAAGGACCAGGCAATAATAATAACCGTCCATATGGTTCTGGGAGCTCAAGTTATGGATGGCAGCAGTCAAGTGACAGTAACCGTCCATATGGGTCAGGCAATTCAAGTTACGGAGGTCCACAGCCAAACAACAAATACTATCCATATGGACCAGGAGGTTCAAGTTACGGAGGTCCACAGCCAAACAACAAATACTATCCATATAGACCTGGAGGTTCAAGTTATGGAGGACAACAATCAGGAAACAGTAATCGTCCATATGGATCAGGGGGCTCAAGTTATGGAGGTCAGTCAAGCAACAATCACCGCCCATATGGATCAGGGGACTCGAGCTTTGGAGGCCAACATACGAGTGATACTACCCATCCATTTGGGGAAGGGAACTCAAACTATGGAAGTCAGTCAAGCAACATTAATTATCCATATGGATCATGGAGTTCACTTTATGCAGACCAACATATGAATGACAATAATCGTCCATACGGGTCAGGGGGCTCAAGTTATGGAGGCCAACAGTCAGGTAACAGTAACCATCCATACGAGTTAGGGAGTTCAGGTTATGGATATCAACACGCAAGTGACAGCTACCTTCCATATGGCTCAGGAAGCTCTAGTTATGGAGGCCAACAGTCAAATGACAATCATGGATCAGTGAGTACAAATCATCATACAAGTTATGGACCAGAAAATTTCAGTTATGGTAATCAACATTCAAGTGGAAATTATCAGTCTAACAGACCAGGAGGATCTTCTTTTGGAACACAAGGATCCTTTGGAGTGTCAGGATCTGGTACTTTTCACCAAGACACAGACAGACCCTTTGGATCTAGTGGAGGTTCTCCAAACAACTATTACGGAGGAGGAATATATCCTGCTTCAGGTAGCATCAGCGGTAGCCATCTTGCAATGGGAGGACAACAGTATGAGAGTGGTGAACCTAGCTTAACAGGTGGAGGATACACCAAACCATGGTCCACAAACTACTGGAATAAACCAGAGTATAATGGTAACAGCAGACCCCACACTTTCGATGGGTATGGTGGAGGTAATCGACCAGAATTATTCCCAGACTTGCAGCTTAACAAATTCAATTTGCCAGAATCCTTATATGTAAGTGTTGTATGAATAAGTATTTCAAGTTATTTTTTCAATAAGTTGTGTTACGTTATCAGTTTGGAATTTAACGTCGTAATTTTAATAAATACCCTGCTATATGAAAAAATAGGAATTTTATTTGTGAAAAAGCATTCTTTGTAAATAACAAGAAGTTCAACATTAAGTTCATTTGTCTCATTTGAAACGTGTTAACTAGAATTACAAAGTTATACAAACAAAGAAATCTAGGGTTTTCATTTTGTTTAGCTTCAGACCAAACAAACTAAGAAGCCACACCAACAGCAAGACTCAGGGTTTCAACAGTTTGTTTAACTTTGTACCAGACAAAATAGGAATCATACCAACGCTGGAAAATGTAACTAATTTCTAGTATAATCACGTAGATGTTTAAGAATAAGTAAACAACAAAGACAAATGATTTAGAGAAAAATCAGATTGGTATTGAAGTTTGGGGAGTATGTTATCAGTGTCACTTTTCCATCATTTCTGTAAATACTCCAATAAACCAAGTAAGGTTCTTTATTTTTTGTTATAAAAGAATGACCGGTTTATCATACAACAATGTTACCTTCTACACCATCTGTTTATCATACAATAATGTTACCTTCTACACCATCTGTTTATCATACAACAATTTTACCTTCTATATATCTGTTTATCATACAACAATTCCACCTTCTACACCATCTGTTTATGATACAACAATGTTACCTTCTACACCATCTGTTTATCATACAACAATTTCACCTTCTATACGATTTGTTTATCACATAATAATGTCACATTCTATACCATATGTTTATGATACAACAATGTCACCTTCTATAACACCTGTTTATCATACAACAATTTTACCTTCTATATATATCTGTTTATCATACAACAATTCCACTTTCTACACGATTTGTTTATCACATAATAATGT
Source organism: Tachypleus tridentatus (assembly GCF_004210375.1). Taxonomy (NCBI): domain Eukaryota; kingdom Metazoa; phylum Arthropoda; class Merostomata; order Xiphosura; family Limulidae; genus Tachypleus; species Tachypleus tridentatus. The sequence goes on along the minus strand of NC_134826.1, from coordinate 67,471,937 downwards.
CACATTCTATACCATATGTTTATGATACAACAATGTCACCTTCTATAACACCTGTTTATCATACAACAATGTTACCTTCTACATCACCAGTTTATTACACAACAATATTACCTTCTACATCACCAGTATTACACAACGTTACCTTCTATAACACCTGTTTATCATACAACAATGTTACCTTCTACCTCATCTGTTTATCATACAACAATGTCATCTTGTACATCACCTGTTTATCATACAACAATGTCAACTTATACATCACCTGTTTATCATACAACAGTGTCATCTCCATTTTTTTTTACTTGCTAATGGTACAGAAAAAAATAAATAGCGTCAGTTTTCAATTTTAAGCTTACCAAACGTTTACCTCTTTCTGAACGTTTCATGCCACAGCATTCCTAAGTTCAGGTGATTAAAGTTTGTTTGTTTCTTTTTTAATTTTGCGCAAACCTACACGAAAGCTATCTGCGCTGGTCATCCTTTAGCATCGTAGGTTCGTCTAGAGGGAAGGCAGCTAGTCATCAACACTCACCGCCAACTCTCGGGATACTCTTTTACTAACGAATAGTGGGATTGACCACAATTCATATGCCTCCGTGCCTAAAAAGGCGAGCATGTTTGGTGTGACGGGGCAGTTGATTAAAGAATATGATATGCAATTTTTATTGTACCACTCTTTAACTTATGTTCCTCTGATAATTTGCAGGATATGTTAGATCCAGGCATTACATCATAAATACAGCATATTTCATTCATAACAGTTAAAACGGTAAATGAGTTTAAAACAACTTGTTTATTTCTATTTTAGCTACTATACTTTTTTATCGACTTATTTACACTGCATAATGTAAATAAAATTATGTTTTATTTTCTATGTGCAGCAATGTCTACAAAGTACTTTGCTACAAAGAGAAGTCAACTAGGTAACTATACAATCCTTCCCCAATAAAGCATTGTTTTGGTAATTAAGATATGTTTTGTTATATTACCTTTATGACTGACATTTCAGATACATTTTCACAAAAGCTGTGAATTTTAACTAAATGTACTTTTATCTGGTATATAAGTATGAAATAAATCATTTTAAAAGTTTGATTACGCTATATATTTTAGTCATTTTCTGATAGTCCTAAAATATAATATCTCTAATGTGAGTGATTTGATGTCAAAGAAAATAACGAGCACCTTCTATAAAGTTGGTGTATATCTCCTGATGTAGTTCTACAATAGTATAGTAGAGCACCTCTTGTAACGATGTCATATCTCTTCTGACATAGTCTTAATGTATGTATATAGTATATTTTACATATTTCATTGTCTTCGTTGATATAGTTCAATATCAGTTCATGTCATTAAATTAAATTATAACATGAATCTTATGGCAGAAAACATGTAACAACTAATAATGATGCTAGTATCTTCAAAGTTCTTTGTTAATATATCATGTCCCTTTGGTAATTAAATATCTCAGATCTTATTTAGTAATTTTTTATTCTTGTGAAAATGTATTAATATGTAAATTGGTTGATTTTATTTTCTAAATGACGGTCACATGTTCTCACCCAAATAGAGAAACATAAACTAAGAATATATTTAATCATCTTTTAATTCATTAACATTTTTATATGTTGGTTCTTAGGATATTTTACTTGCTTGAAGAGGTTTTCTGATGAAATTAAAATTGTATCTTTAAGTTAATGTTTAAAAACACTGATTTGATGTAAAACTATTTTATTCTTATCTAGATTACTCATGATTGTTTAATTAAACTGTTGTATTTTTACAGGTTCACTGACAGTGTGAAAGCACCTGGTGTATAAAGTTTACACTGAAATTCAAAAACGCCCTAGCTTTATGATTAGTAGTATTAGGAAAAATAGTAATTTAATATAATAATTCTCAGAATAAAACATACGCAAACAATATGAAGATAGAAACCAAAACTAAAATAACTTTTGTAACAGCGGTAGTGTATGTTCTTAAAGTGAACTACTAACAACATTACAGGCTTGATGTTAATTGGCAAAAATACGAAAATGGATATTTTGTGATTTCTTACCAAGTTTTATTAGTGCACACTAGTTGCTGGAACACTCTCTCTCACGTGGATTTCATATGTACACTACATTTAGAAGGACTGTATCATGGTATTTATTTAAAAAAAACAATACTTAATTTTGAAAGTAAACAAGTCATAAGTTACTGACTATTTTTATAGGACAGTGAATAGAATTTTATGACTTTGAGTTTTAAATATTGATTACTTATGTTTTCTTCTTAAATTCACAGTTTATACACTAGGTGACAGGAAACACTACAGGAATGTGGTGATGCAAAGAATTTATCGGTCCATAAATAAAGTTTACTGCTAGAATTTTAGAAAAATACAACTGAACCATTTACTTAAGTTTATATTATAAATTAAATAACTTATAGATTTGTTGATAAATATTTTGTTCACTTAATCAATATATTAACATTTAAAGTATACATTATTAAAATTTCCATTTTAAACACTGAAGGATGCTAGGCCTATCACTCGTACAAAACAGGACACGCATGGCGTTCCCTATTAACTGATGTGTCCACTGTACTCCCCTACTTCGAGATATTTGTACTGTTCAGGAGGAACCATTCTCACTTTAATAACCTCTGTTCTCTGTCAAGTTAAATATCAGACTTAAGGAAATTCTGTAATTACTGCTAAGATCTACTTTTATATAAATATATGTAATTAAAAGAGTATAACCAATTATTTCATCTTCTTGTTCAATCTCATAGTATTTGAGTCATAGCTTTACAAAACAAATTACTCAGAACTTTAAAAATAGAGAGTAAGTTATCAGTTATGACAGAATTATCAACTCAGCTATTACTGTGGTGATGAATGACACTAATATAATGTTATTTTCTTTGATTTTAACATGATCATTTATCTGATATATATTTTTTTCATTTTACAGGAATGTAATTTTTCGTACTTATTTTACATAATACAGTTTCAATTCCTTTGAAATTAATCCCGTGTTAAACTGATGTGTTGAGATTAAATAGTCATAAAGGTGTTATCGTACTTTAATTCACAACTATATCAATGTTGAAATACTAGACTCAAAGAGTGACCCTGTGGATGCATCTTTAAACAGTGTATGTTCTGCGAGTTCTTATCATTGCATTGTTCTAGGACCTAGGTATTAATGATATAAATAATTTTGTGATTCAAGTGTATTAAACCTATTTAATTTTATAGCATAAAATTAAAACAATGAAGCTATTCCTCTTCCAACAAAATACACTAAGTAATGATTTAGGCTTATAATTAAAATTACCAGTGTAGATATCACAGATTATCATTGAACTCGAACTATTTATTCTAAGATTAATGGTAAATGTAATAAATATGTTCACCTTTATAGAGGTTTATATTGCAATTTACCTGCAAATGTATTTTTGTGAACCGTAAAACCATATCACAATCATAAAATCTTACTTCAAGTCAATTTGCGTTTAATGTATTACTTTAACACTTTAACACATTATTTGGACTATTTCATGAATTGTCCAGAAATTATAATATACTTGCCAATTTCATCATTACAAATAATATTATATCTTAACAGTTATGGCCCGGCATGGCCAAGCGCGTTAAGGCGTGCGACTCGTAATCTGAGGGTCGTGGGTTCGCATCCCGGTCGCGCCAAACATGCTCGCCCTCCCAGCCGTGGGGGCGTTATAATGTGACGGTCAATCCCACTATTCGTTGGTAAAAGAGTAGCCCAAGAGTTGGCGGTGGGTGGTGATGACTAACTGCCTTCCCTCTAGTCTTACACTGCTAAATTAGGGAAGGCTAGCACAGATAGCCCTCGAGTAGCTTTGTGCGAAATTCAAAACAAACAAACTGAACAGTTAAGGCTTTTGAATAAAACAAGTTTAACCAAATCGTTCATGTTACTATAAAATTTAAATTATAACATAAAATCACTGGTATTATAATTTATGTATTATGTTAGATTTACTGAAATGTATGATCTAGATATTTGAGTAGTTCTGATGATAAAAAATATATAAAGTGATTTAAAAATGGTCTCAATAAATGATTGTTTACTTGTGCTATAAAATTTATAAGATATATTTTCAGACGTGTATAAGTACGGCTACACCTAAATTAAATCCTTTTTGTTAAATTCTTGTTGTACGTTTATTTTAACTTTATAGTACATAAAGCACTCTAGAAAGAAATATGTATTCAGATGAAATCATTTATTTTCAGTTTCTGTGGTAAATAAAACATGAACTTATCCAATCAAAATTGAATATTTAAAAGTTAATTATCTGAATCTACAGTGGATGTAATAATAGTTATAATATTAAACTATTATTACATCCACTGTAATAATAAAACATTGCACATTTTAGTAATAAAACATGAACTTATCCAATCAAAATTGAATATTTTGTTAAAGAGTTCTTAATGATAATTATATTATGCAATATTTTTTTGTAATTTCTGGTAATTTACAATAGATTATATTCTTCAAAACTTGTCAAAAGTAGAGACAAACAGATATATTTTGTATTTTGATTCATAATATTGCAAAAATATGATGCCTAAGGAAATACTAAGTGTTAAATTGTATTTCAACAAATTTAAGATTCAAAAATTATCTGTTTAAAAAATTAAGTCTTCTTGCTGATTATGTTTTGGTATGACATACATACTTTTTTAAAGATTATTAATTTTAAATATTGCTGTTACAGACACCTTACGTATTTCACAAATCAACCCATACTAATAGTTATTGTAATTTAAAACCACTATATACGATCTCATGTTCAAATCATTATTTAATAAGATTAGTAACATTTACTCTAACACTTGAAAGGAACTATAAAAATTAAACATCTTTATAAAATAATGGCTAGAGCAGAGATTAATAAAACTGATGGAATGATCAACCTATAAAAATTAAAGTAAGTTTTAATTTCAATGTTTTTTGGTTTTTTTTCAATAATCCATACATCCAGGCTGACAATCAGATAATAACAAAGGTCTTTTGTTGTCATTAAGGTGTTGTGTAAACAGTATAGACCTTTCTGAGATGTACTTATCTTTCTAAAGACAAAACGTCGGTCAATGAAGACATTTGTAGTAATTTATCACATTGTGAATACTTATATGGATGTTATAGAGACGCGACTATACGGATGAAATTAGTTCTTCTATTCTGTCATTCATAATTAACTTGAAATGACGATTGGTATGAAAACTAACGTAATAATAGAAAAAAAAAACATTTCCAGCACTTTTACCGTAATCGGTGTATGATATCTTTCATATCTCTCAAGGTAATGGATATGTCATGGTAGTTGGCTTCATAGCCAAAAGTCAACAAGGGTAATATCCAGACACTGTGCTGACTAAGCCTGTAGATTACTCGACCCTGAAAGCATTACCCAGCAATATGTTTACAGTCTGTGCAATGTGAGATGGTGTACCACCTTCTATATTCCCGGAAGTGAAAAAAATTATTATCTGGTACAATATGAATCATTAACATTCACTCTCATAAATCTATTATTTGTAGGTTTATCAAAAAATTAAATCAAATGATAAACTAGTTTCTGAATCTAACCCATACTATACCTTCTCATTATACAATAAAAGCTTATATTACTTATAAAAAGTAATTATATTACTTTTCCCCATATGATAAATTATTGTGTTTGACCTAGCTCTAAGATTTTGTTCGGACAAATGGTGCTGGTTCCTTTTTAAAGTCAGAGCACGAATTACTATATAAAAAGTCTCACTCAGTAGCATTTTAAAGATGTTTGAAAGTTATCCTGATATGGTTTCAAAATCTTACTCCCAACCTTTCATTTAGTTGACTGTGGACTCTTGGTGTGGTTAGAAACTTGTCTACTGTACAATTTTTGAGGACTCCTATTTCCATTATTTCTGCTACAAATTCAAAGAATGTTGTGGGTCATCATTATTTGTTTCACCATGTTTGTTTAAACGGCTTATTAGGTTCTGATAGGCATAACTGACATATTCTATCTTCACGTAAATAGAATCTTGGTATTTCATCAACGTTACTGGCATTTCTTTAGTAATATTTTGACACAAAAATTATAATTTTAAGAAATAACCAGTTAGACTCTATTTCTAAAGACAGGGTAAATTATGGTTCTTTGTGCCATTGAGTTCCCAGAATGCAAATTTCATATACTTTTTAGTACTTTAGTAGTCTATGCAATCGTCTCAGTGCCTTATCTGTCAGACATCAAGTTAGATTTCTGGGGGTTAGTTTTGAGCTTAGAATAGGACAATTCACTTTATTTTAGTAACCATATACACGATATTATTAGGTCGCAGTAAGCTGGAAACTTTAGATAGGTGGTATCCTTTTGTTTCATAAACACTGACTGCAGTCTCAATACCACCAGTTCTTAAGAATCACATATATTAGTTGTGAAACTGTGTGCCATTGTAAATGTTGATACTTTAATTCATGTCTTAAATAACTTTTTAATATATTGTTCAATATCTTTAACCTTTCTAGAATTATTATATATGTTTATACATCTCTGTAAATTAACCACCTTTATGTTTGCCATCAAAATGTTATAAAAATTGTACATTGTTATGCAAGTGCTGATAAATTTGTTATACAAACTAAATATCCATACTCGCCTCTCTTGGGCTCGAATTAACCCAAAATATGAAAGAATAAAATGATTTAACTATATAGTGGGAAGTAGAACTAAAACATACCAATAGACGACTTAAATGCATCTGCCGTAGAAAAGTTTTTCGAGTCCAAGCTGCTAAAGCACATTTTCATCACGATAAAAATCTACACAAAAATGTCTAATTAAATCTTTTCTACCTAAACTTTCTCTTAAATAAAAAGCTAAAATTTTCATTTAAGATTTTTTAAAAGTATAATTTATTTGGTATCAATGTTATTAAAAGTCACGCCGTTAGAAGAAATGAGAGACCGTGACATGACTAGGAAACATTGACCACGCTGTTAGAAGAAATGAGAGACCGTGCCATGACTAGGAAACATTGACTACGCTGTTAGAAGAAATGAGAGATCGTGACATGACTAGGAAACATTGACCACGCTGTTAGAAGAAATGAGAGACCGTGACATGACTAGGAAACATTGACCACGCTGTTAGAAGAAATGAGAGACCGTGACATGACTAGGAAACATTGACCACGCTGTTAGAAGAAATGAGAGACCGTGACATGACTAGGAAACATTGACCACGCTGTTAGAAGAAATGAGAGACCGTGCCATGACTAGGAAACATTGACCACGCTGTTAGAAGAAATGAGAGACCGTGCCATGACTAGGAAACATTGACCACGCTGTTAGAAGAAATGAGAGATCGTGACATGACTAGGAAACATTGACCACGCTGTTAGAAGAAATGAGAGACCGTGACATGACTAGGAAACATTGACCACGCTGTTAGAAGAAATGAGAGACCGTGACATGACTAGGAAACATTGACCACGCTGTTAGAAGAAATGAGAGACCGTGACATGACTAGGAAACATTGACCACGCTGTTAGAAGAAATGAGAGACCGTGACATGACTAGGAAACATTGACCACGCTGTTAGAAGAAATGAGAGACCGTGCCATGACTAGGAAACATTGACCACGCTGTTAGAAGAAATGAGGGACCGTGACATGACTAGGAAACATTGAATCATGAGTGTGTAAATAAAATACGTCATATTTATAAAACTACAAACCAGGAACGTTTAATGGATGTCTTTGTCTTGGAGACTTAAATTTCCAATCTGAAGTCATTTTTATATTCTTAATCCGTGAAATATTTTGCGTCGAGAAAAGCTGTTACATATTTTCCCCAAACCAGACAAAGTTCCGTGATATCAAACTACCTTTGAAAAGCCAAACAAACTTCTGACATAGTGCTTTGTTTGCAGCAGGACCTGACATGACATAGTGGCTAAAACTCTAGATTCACTTACTTTGTTAGGCATAAGGGTATGATGATGTGCTCTTCAATCCCATTATTTGTTGTTGAAGATTAGCCCAAGAATACTTGTGGTGGGTGGTGTTCACTAGTTGCTATAACTCTGTTACCTTAAAATTTGGGGTGGCTAATACAGACAGCCCTTGAATAACTCTGCGTAAAATTCAATGATATAACATATGTTGGGTGTAGATATTACGTGACTTACTGAGCTGTATATTCAAACTTGTTTTCATATATGGTGCTCCGTCCTTTACACACAAAACAATAAACACATTTCTTCTTAACAGTACCTTCCCTGTGATTGGTGAACCGAAATTAGGGAAGGTTCCGCGATACGTAGATGGCACAGTCGCACACTGACAAACGTGAATGCCAAGACTCGGTAATTTGCTTGACGAGAGATTGTACTTCAACCATCCTATAAACGTCTATTTGATTGACGAGAGACTGTACTTGGACTATCCAATAAACGTTTATTGAGTAATCACAATATTCATTTTGCTGCTCTCTACACTTTATATAGAACCAAACAATGTTTCGAAAGACAAACAGTATTGCAAAAAGCATAGAAATAAATATTATACTGCGTTTATAAACAGCATTTTAAAAGGTCTTTCCTCTTTCATCATACAACCTAACTGAAGAGTTTTGGTACTGAATTTAAAGTTCTGTCAGATCTGAATCTATATTTATTACAAGCCTCTGATTTAGATCCGCAAGGGGAAATTTAGAGGAACTTTAAAGAGAAAGCTACAAAATCTATCTACACTTCATTTGTTTATACAGAATTCCATACATGTTGGTCATGCTTTTACAACAGCAGAGTGAATAATTTAGAACAAAGCGCCATCTATAGTTCAAATAACGTGTGCAAAACATGTCGATGTTAGTCTAAAACAAATATCTTCGATAAATGTTGTTTTTGTAAATACGCTTTCTGACAAATGCATTTTATTCAAACAAACCACTGTTTTTTGTGTTTATTCACTCTATAAACACATAATTTCCAGCCCACCAGCCTATCGTTATACCCTTGTTGGGGTAAATGGTAAAATATTTCAATCTTTTATTACTAACGTCTAATGTATGTCAGCCTTTTCTAGTTTCAGATGTTCACAATACACGAAAATTCAAATTATCATGCATCACTTTACATGAATATACATAGTTTAAAGCTCACAAAGAGACCACGTAGTACGATGAAACCAAAATAAAAGTAGAACATTTACGCCACAAAAAATAGTTAATGATTTTTGTTTGTTTGTTTTGGAATTTCGCACAAAGCTACTCGAGGGCTATCTGTGCTAGCCGTCCCTAATTTAGCAGTGTAAGACTAGAGGGAAGGCAGCTAGTCATCACCACCCACCGCCAACTCTTGGGCTACTCTTTTACCAACGAATAGTGGGATTGACCGTCACATTATACACCCCCACGGCTGGGAGGGCGAGCATGTTTAGCGCGACGCGGGCGCGAACCCGCGACCCTCGGATTACGAGTCGCACGCCTTACGCGCTCGGCCATGCCGGGCCATAGTTAATGATAAACAGCTGTTTTTAATTTTCACAACGTTTCGGGCTGTCTCTCCTGATAACTTTTATCTTTTTTTTTAAAGACAAACAACTTTAGGAATTCGTGTTTGTTTAAAATTACTGAAAGAAGTGCTTCTCGGTGAGAATCGTTCTGAACATTAAAGATATCTGTTTATTATCAGCAAGTATACATAGAACGTATTTAATAACTTTACTTTTACCTTCGTGACAAAGTGTATGTAAATAAGTAACATAAACAAATTAAGTTTTCTTGAATTCTAATAAGAAGTTAACTTACAAGCTAAACTCTGCAATAAACTTTTGAAAAATAACCAAATTTAATTTAACAGTTATAAATATAAAATTTACAAACGTACAAAATGAAATAAATATTTAATTGTACAAGTAAAACAAGCCGTAAAACATACATTTCGACGTAATACTTAAATTATGTGAATATATAATAATACGTTTTTTAACTGTAGAACGTAAAATCACATTCGAAAGCCATTTTCAGTATGTTGTAATAATTAAAAATTCGGACATTACGATAAGGCTTTAGAATAGAAAGTTAAATAGCTTAGAACTCGATTTGTCGTTTTTGCTGGTAAAGGAAAACGAAAATTCACCATTATCTTTGTGTGCTTGTGAAGAACCAAGTGAAGCGTCTCCACTTCCAAACAAATGCAGCATCGAGGATGACTGGTTTGTGGAAAAGAAATATTAAACGTCTTGGTTGTTTTTGAACTTCCGAAATCAAAAACCAGAGATGGGTTTGGTGAAGATGGGAAAAAGGAAGTCGAGGGTGTGTCTTCATAGTTCTGGTGTCTAACTCGAGGGTGTGTCTTCGTAGTTCTGGTGTCTAACTCGAGGGTGTGTCTTCGTAGTTCTGGTGTCTAACTCGAGGGTGTGTCTTCATAGTTCTGGTGTCGAAACATCACAGCTCTGAACATATCTAACTCATTAGGCGTCGTTCGCAGGTCTGTTTTGTTGAGAGGATATTGGTGAATCTGTTACAGTGCTGCTTCATTTTTGTGGAAAGGTGGCTTTATTTGTAACAGAAAGGGTTTCTTTTGCAGTAGTTAGGTTATAATGATTGACAACCATTGACGAAGCGCTATCTTGAAAGTTTCGCAGTTTCCTCTTGTGGGCCTGGCTTGGCCAAGCGTGTTAAGGCGTGCGACTTGAAATTTGAGGGTCGCGGGTTCGCATCCCCGTCGCACCAAACACGCTCACCCTTTCAGCCGTGGGGGCGTTATAATGTGACAGTTAATCCCACTATTCGTTGGTAAAAGAGTAGCCCAAGAGTTGGCGGTGGGTGGTAATGACTAGCTGCCTTCCCTCTTGTCTTAGACTGCTAAATTAGGGACAGCTAGCACAGACAGACCTTGAGTAGCTTTGTGCGAAATTCAAAAACAAAATTCTTCTTGTGCTGTTGAAACACTCCCTAATTCATCGATTGGTTACTTTCTTCAAACCTATCAGATGGTTCCAAATCCAACTGACGAACTTCCGTTTGAAACTGGTTAATTCCAGCTAAACTGTTAACAAATGAAGATGGAACATTTTTAATGTTTTGTGTTTTACATTTTTCATCCTGTTGAATCATGCTTCTACTCTTGTATACAAAACCTGGCGACTTTTTCAACTGATTCAAGATTTCCTGGCACTTCGTAAAGTTTAAAGGAGAGTGAGGACCCGATGTCGTGTCTTCTTTTGCTTTATTAACTTGTTCTTCATTATCTTGAGTTTCATATATCGTATCAGCTGTATTTTTTGTACTTTAAGATGTTTCATAATTGTTATAATTTAAAAATGGTGTGAGGTAGGTGTTGATTGTTTTAGAAATGTTATCTCTTATTTTCACACGTAAAGACACTGAAACAGTGAGACATTTATATTGCCTGTGTCCAATAGTTCAACCCTTATGGACATTAGTATTCGACACTATTTTCTTTATCATTCAAAAATCAGTACCAATGAATCAGAAACGACGAATTCTTGTACAGAGCTTCCTAGAAGGATTAAGAAAAGATGACAACCTGCAGTGTATGTTTTGATTACATTAGCTAAATATTGTATTATAACTGTTAGGAAAATGTGTTTAGCCTAAAATATCCATTTAGATCTGTTGTCCTTTTATAAGGGTTAGTTAAGAAAGAAAATAAGTTTTGATTATTCTACGTATGTTATTCGTAATGATGTCAATTATTTCTTTCAATTTTATTCTAAACTTGTTCGTCCTCATTCACAACGTTACATTATTGTGTGTCCTTTGATATAAGCAATAACAGATAGTATTAGGTGCATTCAATTGTATATAACTGTGTATTTGATTTTTGTACTTCTTTTGTATGTAATATATGTGATTATGAGGTTTATAAATAAAATTAAAAGGGCGATCCTTGGAGTAGAGCGGATTACGTTTCTTTTCGCGATTTTTGTGAGTGTAGTTTTGCGTTATTATTTATCAAGTAATGTCATATCTGTGCACGGTACTGTCAGACTTTGAATTTTTCTATGTCTGATGTGTGCTGCATGAGTCTGCTTTTGTGGCCACTTGAACTTGATGCAGCACACAGTAGACATTACGAAATTCAAAGTCACCGGGTTGGGGTGTCTCATTTTATGTGTCCAATCATAGAGCACTTCTCACCACATTCCAGGACTTTGTCCCTGTTTATCAGCGCCCTGGTGTGTGGAGGCTCAATGCCACTCTCCTTGCTGAGAATGAGGTTGGAGACAAATTGATTGCCTCGGTTTGGGAACTTTGTTCTGTTGAGTCTGTCAATGGGTAGTGGTGGGTAGATTTCAAAGAAGCCTGTGCCTTTTGTTGAGGCAAGCAGGCATGCAGCATTTGCAAGCCTGTTGCCTGACCTTGCAAGACAAGCAAGGTCCATATTAGCTGTCTTGCTCTGAGGCAGGCCAATGGATCACTGAGTCCTCTCGGACATTGAGAACCTTCACATGGGATATAGATTTGGAGTATTCCAAACTATTCCATGCAGCAAGTGTTTTCAGTCTGGTGAAATCTCTCGATCCCAGAAATGTTATACGAGTTCTGCTGTGCAAGGTACAGGAGATGGCCAAGACCTGACACATCTCCAGTCTGATGTTGGAGAATGGTCAATCATCATCTAGATGCATGCCTCAGCTTTTATTGCCTTTTATATTTGCTCTCACCTGTGGATGAGGGGTTGTGGCAAGACATCACTCAGTTTTTGCCCTTCCTCAATCCTTCTCTTCATGATCAGCTGGCGCAACTCAGCAACTTGGATGAATGTTGGTCAGCCATTCGGTTCATGCCACTTGGTAAGTGTCCTGGGCTGAATGGACTGTCAGTGGAATTCTACCGCCATGTGTGGCATGTTTTCAGACCCTATTTTGTCAGAATTTTAACAGCTGTCTGTCCATGGGGTCTATGCCACTGGTAACGCTGGATGGGCTCATTACTCTTATCTGTAAGAATCCCAGTCAGTCTGAAGATCTTTCCTAATGGCAACTCATATCTCTCTTAAATGTGGATGCAAAGATTATTTCTAAAGTCCTGTGTGCCCATTTGGGTGCCGTTACACCTTATTTTGTTCACTGCACTCAAACATGTGTTCTGCGGTGCAGAAGCATTCAACAAAATCTGGTATTTTCGGGGACCTGTTCCATTACATCATGGTCAGGTGTATCTCTGTAATCTTTGTGTCCTTCGACCAGAGCAAAGCCTTTGATTGAGTTCATTACAAATTTTTGATGTTTCTTCTGAAGAGGTGTGGTCTTCCTTCTGTTTTTGTCCAGTATGTGCAAGCCTTGTATGTGATTGCTTCGAGCAGGCTCTTGATTAATGGATATCTGACATCTTCCTTTTCCAACTTGCAGGGTGTTCATCAGGGTTGTCCCTTGTCCCCTTTACTTTATGCCTAATCTCTTATCTGTATCACTTGGTTTTGGTACGTGGTCTACAGTTGCCGAGGGTGTGAGTGTCAAGTATGTGTCTCATGCAGATGATGTGGACTTGTTCCTTGAGAACTCAACATCCTGAGGTTTGGCTTTGGCTACTGCTCATAGTATCAGGCCAGTACTATCCAGCTCAACTATGCCAAGTCTCAGGCTCGGTTACTGTGCAAACGGACCTCGTCTGCCAACTCCCCGTTTGGACCTCCTCCCCAGTCACTTGCTTTGGGGTTCGTTTTCTCGCGTGCCCCAAGGTTGCCTGGGGGAAGGTGGTGCAGCGTGTCACTTTGGCAGTACACGATTACCGCTACTGCCCTGCTAACATGTTTGGCAGGGCAGAGGTGGTGAGGAGGAGGATACACCCCTTGGTCTGATATCTCAGGGCTGTTCTTCCTCTGGATGACTGCACTGCATGGGCTATTGAGCACAATATCTTCACCTTCCTGTGGGGTGGCAAACCTGAGGCTGTATCTCGGCTTTTTTTGACTCTTCTGCCCTACAGGGAATGTTTGGTGTCTGAACCTAGTGTCTTTCTCTTTTCCTGTCCAGCACCTTTTGCTGTTTGTCTTTGGAGGGCCAGCCCCGTTGCCACCTCACGAGATTCTTGGTTTGCGTGGGGCTCAGACTTTTTGGTCTTTCCATGAGCCTGCAAATACCGACGTGTTTTGACCTTTCTTCCTGGTACGTTTACGCTGCTGCGGCGATTTGATGATGTCGTGCCATGTCCATTGATGTCCCAACAGACTTCCGTTCCCTCTACCAATACCTGTCCCCGGAATGTACCTACAGGATTGAGCAACACCACCCTGTTCTTCCGTGGGACATTATTTAGAGCCGAGTTGTGCTGCGCCATTTTGATAGCTATCTCCAGGCCTTCAACTGGTGTATTGTACATAACATCCTTCTGGTGAGGGAGCGTATATTCTTGTGGAAGTACTGTGCAACTGAGATGTGTCACTCGCAGGTAGAGTCTGTTTTGCACATGTTGGCCCTTTGTCCGACATTGGTGGCGATGTGGGAAAGGGTGGCCCGCCACTCATGGCAAGGACCATTTTATATCATGTGCCAGTACACCTTAGCAGTCTTTAAGTACGTCATCTGGCTTGCTCGAAATCAGTTTATTTTCGAACAGGCACCGGTGTCGTACTTTAAGATTCTGAGTGAGGCCAAGTATAGGCTGTTATTCTGTCTTGAGGCAGACTGTTAGCTGTTTATGAAGATACCATCAGTTACTTAGTATGTTTTTTTTATTATTTGAGGAGATTTTGAATGAGTGAATAACTAAGAGATTCAAGAAACATATTAGATAATTCAAGGAACCAGATGTGGCTCAGGAACCTTAGGTTGCCTACCCCTACTTATAATGTGATTTTAGTATTGAAAACATTACCTGTATTTTTAAGGTACCTTTAAATACATTGATAGCAATCTTCTGGAAAAAACAGTTTATGTTTCAGGAACATCATTGTTAAGATAATGTTTACTTTTTGAACTGTTTTAGTGTCTCCACAATATTGATTTCCAGTGTTTTAAAATAATGGTAAATCAAGAATTAAAGTTTTGAATTTTAACACTGGTTATCACTTTTTTTTAAATCATTGTTAAGTAGGTTTTGAAAAAAAAAGTTATATTTTTAAAAAGAAACAAATGTATCTTAATCCTCCTTTTTTAGTTTAAAATTTATCATCTATATTGTTTTTATCAGTGTCATTATACATTGGTTGTCAGTCTTTCTTTTTTAAGTGTGCTGTCAAATTATCAACAGAAAAAATATCTTTATATGATTGTAACATTGAGTAAACTAAAGTTATTTAACTCCAAGTATTTATATTTACTAGGAGGAAAATTCTTTGAACTTAGTAAAAACTTCAGTTTATGAATTAGTACTTATTATTATAAATGTGTGCATTATTAAAAAATATTGAATATTTATATAGATGTATTGGATACAACTTCAGTTTTTAAACGGATTTGTGTTAAATTATGTACTTGTTATGGCCCGACATGGCCTAGCGCGTTAAGGCGTGCGCTTCGTAATCTGAGGGTCGCGGGTTCGCGGCCGAGTCGCGCCAAACATGCTCGCCTTCCCAGCCTTGGGGGCGTTATAATGTGACGGTCAATCCCACTATTCGTTGGTAAAAGAGTAGCCCAAGAGTTGGCGGTGGGTGGTGATGACTAGCTGCCTTCCCTCTAGTCATACACTACTAAATTAGGGACGGCTCGGTGCAGTGGGCTAACAACTTACTCACTTAAATACCTGTTCATGAAACCGCAAGTGATTGCAGCCCTACATTCCTTGACGGAATCAAGTGGTAGAAAGAAGAAGAAGATGTACTTGTTACAATCCTTTAATAATAATTTGAATCACTCTTTAGAGTGAATTAAAATTATAAAGTAAATAAAAACTAGTTTCTTTAAAATGATGTATGTTTAGCTTTGCTAATGTTTTTTAAGTAAGTTGATTTTTAAGAAGCATTTCTAACTTATAAATGTGTTTCTCAACATATGCATATCATGTTAAGAATTCCATGTTGAAACTTTTTAGTTTTTGGTTTTCTGTTATAGTTTCAAGATGATTAAGAGAGCTGCATTTCTCTTAACATTAACCAGTTCTTTGGATTTATAGTATACATGTGTTCAACATGATTTGCTTGAGATTTTGAAATTTATATATTTTCTTGTTTTGAATATATGAGCATTTCTGAAGAAATATCCTTTGATGTGTGTAATTATGAAGCGTTTTTCTCATTAATAAGAAATTAAATTAAACCTTATTTACCAAAGTATTTAGTGTTATTACCTGATTTAATGTGTTCTAGAGCAGAACTTATTAATGTTATAATATTCGAATATAATGGTTCAAATAACTTCTAAGAGAACTTCCCAAAAACCAATGTATGCCTATTTCATAAAAGTAAGACTTAGTTGCAGGATTTCAATCACAGATGAAATTGTTGTATAACTCTTAAATGATTTACACATGCAGTAATCCTCACTATCTAACAGGCAACAATTGAAGTCAATTAATAATTACTCACATGGCCTGGTGGTTGGGGTGCTTGACTTGCAACTTACAGGTAGTGGGTTTGAATCTCCATTAAAGAACATACACTTTCAGCTGTGGTGATGTTATAATGTGATGGTCATACCTACTAATCATTGGTGAGATAGAAACCCAAGATGGGTGGTGCTGACTATCTGACCTCTCTCTAGTCTATCCCTGCTAAATTAAGTATGGCTAGTGCAGATAGTACTTAAATAGTTGTGTTAAAAAAAACACCATAAACATACTCAATTCATTGATTATCATATTTACATCATTTTCTTTTTTCTATTTCAAGAAATTTAAAAATTATAACTCTAGCAAACAAACATTTAATGATTAAAATATAGCTTACAACACTAACTACTTACTGGGTTGAGAAGTCCTTTGAATAATGCTAATTCAAAATAAAACAGGATTGGCCATTCATCAAGTCTACTGATTATGCTTTTATTTTCTGAGAGTTGCGTTATACATATGGGATGGCCTTCTGTATAGTATTGACACTTGTTGTCACTAAGGAAGTTTTCCCAAGGTAGTCACTTGAGAAAATTCTCTGATGAGTCTATCCCTAGTGATGTTTTGAAAGTGGCTTCTACAGGAATTCAAGACTCTAGTAGGTTTACCTTCCACAAAACAAGTTCTATGAATTTATCAATCATGTCTTTCTCTTACCAAATTACTTACAAAGACAATCATAGTGGTTGAACTTTGGTTTGTACTAATCATCCTACTGGATCACTCATTCTTTTCAGTATAAAATATTACCCTTACCAACACCTGTACAACAATATTCCAGTAAATTCATGTATGACATTTGTGATGTTCCTTGGCCTTTCTACAGATTATTTGTGAAGCCCTGCTAATTAACTATCCTATCAATGCAAGAACCGTGATTCCATTGATGCCTTAACTTCTCTCTCAACTGTCAGTGATAATTGTATCATGTCTACAGCTTCTGTACTGTGATTTAGTAACTCATAAGTAGCACTGGAGGATTTCAAACCCATATTTTCTTATTTCTATCCATATAAATTGTTAAGTGATTCAAAATATGTAGTTGTACATCTCTACCATGTCATTGGATGATGACTGAGGTACTGTTATTCTGGTATTTTTGCTTCCAAATAATTGACACATTTCCACAAAGAAGGCTGTAACAAAATTTTCTCTGTCATGAGGTTCATTGGGCCCTCCAAATCTTGAAACAAATTAATTGATGATTATCTTTTCTCGAGTTTCCACTTCCTATTTAGTAACATAATATGCTTTTGCTTTTATGGAATAATCCATCATAACCATATGTATTTATTTTTTACTCTTACTTTGTGGCAGCAGACCAAAACCATTAATAGGAATTTTGTCAAGTGGTGGTGCTCCAACATCATACTGCTGTAGCCACCCATATTGTTTCTTTTGTTGACTCTTTTTGTTCACAGCATAATTCACATGATTTATATCAATTCTCTATAGATCCATAATATTCAACCTAATGAAAGAACAATCTTACTGGCTTCCTAAAGCATACGTGTCTGGCCTTCACATCTACATGTTGAAGCAATTTAGAATGTAGACATTGGAAGTACTAACTGAAGTCATGTTTCTGGCTATTGGTACCTTCCTATTTCCAACAAAGACTCTCTTGTTGGCATAATGAATCCCATTGTGCCAAGTTCATCATTTTCTTGAGGTTGTACTTAGAAACTGTTGGAATCGAGTTTTTCTACACTATTCTTGATCTACTGAATAATTAGTTTCAGACTTGTATCTTTTGCCATAACATCTTCAAAGTTGAGTGTTGGACCATGTTAGGTCATCATCATTTATGAATATTCTAGTTTTGGCTATTTTACTGTAACTTGGGTTTGTTGTCTTAACTCTCATGCATCCCACTTATCACAGTGCTTGCATACGTTCTTTATTAATAAATGGTTTTGTGGATAATGTACCAGTATTTCTATAATTGTTCAAATGTGCACATTTCAGTTAGACAGTTAAAGTTTATGGAGTCATCTTGCTGTATAGCCCTCTGAACTACAAAATTTTGGCTACCTGGTTTGATGTTTCAAATAATAATAGTGTAGATGACGAGCTGTAGGTAGGTATTCAATGTTTATTGGTTCAAAGCTACATGGTTATATGTGCCAGACAAAATGTGGTACAGTAGAGGTATAGGGCAATTAAGGTAAAAAGTAAAATATGTAAAATTATGAACTGCCAGGAAGACTGAAGCAAGTTGTACACTTTTGGTGTCAGTCACCTGAACTTGGCCTTTCCAGTCCTGGGATCAGTTCAAAAGAAAAATAAGAACTAAAATGTGTAAAATTAAGACATGCCAGGAAGACTGAAGCATCAATGACGAGCTGTATCACAATAGTTTTACAGAATGACTCTTCTGAGAGCACAGTTCAAGAAATCCCCTTACTTCACACAGATTGAGTCTTAAATAGGTCTGTAAATGCAATTTGTCTGCTGAATCTATGTCCCAGGAAACTTGCTTATTAATGAAACAAATCACACTTTTTTAAAGATTTATCTCTGGCCCAACGAGTGACGGTAACAGTACTTTTCGGTTTGTCGTCTGTTATTACCAAGAGCAACTCGTCGGTAATACACGTTTACGAAAACTGCAGATTTATAACTAATCGTGAGAGGGAAACAAACAACTAGCAGTGTCCCCATTTTCTCGCAAATAAGAGTGAACACGATCCAGAACATGGCCCGAAAACAAACAACAAAAATCATACATTGATGTAAAAACAAAAGTACAGTGCATAATTCCCCAAGTTTAATTTTTGTAAAGGATTTTATATGGTAACTCAACTATACTTTATTAGTTGTCGCGATAAGGTTTGACTCAATTGTCAATTGCAAATCTAAATCTTTAATGGCTGTTTAACGGACAAACAACAACATTACGGCTTTAAGATAATAAATGTTAATACTGACATCAAGAAATAGGAGGCTCGGCATCGCCAGGTGGGTTAAGGCGTTCGATTGCGAGTTCGAATCCCCGTCACACCAAACATGCTCGCCCTTTCAGACGTGGGGTAATTATAATGTGCGGTCAATCCCACTATTCGTTGGTAAAAAGAGTAGTCCAAGAGTTGGCGGTGGGTGGTGATGTAACCTGAAGGTTACTAGCTGTCTTCTCTCTAGTCTTACACTGCTAAATTAGGGACGGCTAGCGCAGATAGCCCTTGAGTTGCTTTGTGCGAAATTAAAAAAAAAAAGGCGAAAGACATATTTTCTGTCGTGCGCATTATATATGTGTTCGTTACGGATTCAAAAGAACATGGAGACGGAAGACAGGGGAGATAATAGTGCAAGTCTTGTATAAAAAGTCTTATGTTAAAGTTTAAAACATTTTATCCCATAAAGATTAAATCGTACCTTAAATTTAGTAACTTTATTGTTTTATTTGCAAGTATTTGGTTTAGGCTGGGCATTTGTCAAGCAGACTGAAACAGAATTAAAAATACATAATGATAATTTTTAAAACTTTTTTTAAACAAAGATATCGCATTCTTTACAAATATATATAAAAACACGTATATGTGACCTTGGCTATTGGATATTCGGAGCTGAAAAGTTGGATTCTTATATATTCATCGTTTAGAGAAAGGGTTCAACTACCGTGTTTTCCGATAATAAGACCTACCCATAAAATGAGACCTAGTGTGATTTTTGGGGATAGTTTTAATATAAGCCCTACCCTTAAAATAAGCCCTAGTTAAGAGTGGCAGGAAGAGGAAAGAAATAAAAAAAAATTATTAATTAGTTTAATAGTTAGTTAATTAGTTTGTTTAAGTATTAATCAGTTAGTTTAATAGTTTAATAATAGTTTATTTTAAATGGTTAGTTTAATAGTTTTACTTTGTAACTTCATTTTTTTAATATATCAAAATAAGACATCCCCCGAAAATAAGCCCTAGTGTCATATTTTGGAGTGAAAATTAATATAAGCCCTGTCTTATTTTCGGAGAAACACGGTATAAGTATTAGAAGTATTTGTTCAGTTTTCTTTTATAGATAAAATCGCAGTCGTACCGTGTGATTCTGGATCGTAAAACAGTAAAGGCAAGTTTCTATTATGATTATTAAACTTAAGAGTAAGTTAATTAAGTTATCTTGTTCTCAAATAAAACTATAACTAATTGTTACTGTACACATAATTTGCCCATACTGTGAGAGAGCCCAACCAGTGGTGTGGTTCTGTTTTTATTCTAATTCAGTTTATGATAAATTCTCTCTTAATTTTCAATATAAAACTTGTTAACATTAGAATTAAAATAGAGTGGATATAAAATCACTGATCTTTCTATGCTTTAAGTCAAAATTCTTGTTTATTTTCTTCATCTTTGAATCTGGTCAACAGTACAAGGGTGCTGTAGTTTTATAAATCAGGTTTGTTGTTTTTACAATAATATATCTGTTGGAAAATAGTAATAAGACTAATAAATTAGATGCCATCATAAGAAGGATGTATTGAAATAAAGCTTGAACCTTTATTATTTCCAAGAAGTAATGGTAAACCAATAATAGTGATGTTTTGTGAAAACCTATCTGCATATTTTGAAAAGATTTTGGAAATTCTGAGTACACCATGTACACACCTTTTTTTTTTCATGTATATAAAAAATAATGTGTGTTAAAAAAAGGTAATGGATTAATAATGTAAAGTTTTTCCAGATCATCTTTTCCTCTCTTGGATTATTCAAGTAGATCTCTTTTTAACTATCTGTAAAGAAAATTAAAATAGGAATTATGATATAATTAAACATAATGTACTGATAACATAGACCATTTTGATAGAGAGATTATTTAAACTTCTTTGCATCTCTCATTTTCATATTGAAGTTGAATATCTGATCTTGCATATTGACATCTGGTCTTTTGCTAATTTTCTTTCTTCTTTTGTTGGTGTTATCTTTCTCTAAAGCATCCACAGCGTGATCTTCAGAGACATCAGACTTATCATTATTCACAGCATCATTTTGCTCACACGGCCGATTAGAACTATCATTGTATAGTCAACACAGCCAATTTTTCTTTTCTTCTTTGTGATTGGAACAAAGACTGATTGAATCCAGTCGATGGACCATTCACCTGTGTACAGGATCTTGTTACACAATTTAGCTACGAATTTTGATTATGGAGTTTCTTTCATTCTTAATTAGCTCTGCTTGGAGATTCTTTATTCCATTGTATTTGGAAGAGTTTATATAGCTTCATTTACATCTTTTTCCAGGATGGTCAGATCTGCTTCTTGGTATTCATGAGAGGCATCAGACTGGTCATCATCCATGTACAACTCTGTACAATAATCAGTTCATCTTCTGACAGTGCCCTTTATGTTTGTCAGGATTCTTTTGTTTTTATCTTAGTGTTACACTCCATAGGGTGGAATCCTTTTGTAGTCTCTTGACAACATTGAATGCCTTTCTTGGGCTGTTGTTGATTAAGACTTCTATTGTGAAGATCATTTATGTAAATAAAAAGAAAGGGTTAAACATTGCCCCCTGATGTATCCTGCTGAACAACCCTTTACATTTTCTCATCTAGTCAACACATAATCCAGTTAACTAGTTTTTTTTTTCCCAGTCATAATTCATGTGATTTTATTACCTAATATTTTGTTTGCCATACTATGAAGAGCTTTTGAGAAATCTATATACATAAGTACATGCCATTTCCTTCATTCAGAAGACAGGTAACATCTTTGAAAAAAAAAAAAAAAAAGTAATAGAACAGTAAGATAAGATTTCCCTGTGGTAAATTCATATTTACATCCATTAATGATATATATTACTAAGTGACTTTATCAGACTATGATTTTATCCACTATAGAAGCAAGATTAAACATACTGATTTGTAATTTTTAGGGAATTCTTATTGCTTATCATGAAGGGATTAAAATGCATGATTCTTGACAACTCTAATATTTCCCATAGAATGTTCAAGCTCATAAATATTGAAATATTGGTAATAGTTTCTTTTATGAAATAAAACAGTTAAAATCACAGCTATGTTACATTCCAAAACAAATTTTGCTGTCTGCATTCTTTAAGGACCCAATCTCCATTCTAACATATTGGCCATCTTTAATGTATTTGAAAAAATCTTTACTGATAGTTTTAAGATTATCAGGCAGTTGTTTCCATGAGACTTGTGGATTTTCTAATTTGTTTTTAAAGCAAATCCATAGCCTTCCTATAGTTTTGTAAATCTTTAAACTTATTAACCTTAAAGCATTTATTTCAGATTTTCTTTGTTATGTATTTAGTAATCCAGTTAGATTTTATATTTTTTGTTATCCTTTTAATCTCTTTAGATACTTGTTAATCTTAAATTAAAAGCAATTTATTTTTTAAACTTTTTGAAAAGCTATCCTACAACACATTTTAGTCCATTCTTCTATTTCACTAATGATAAATATCTATCATGACCTCTTCCATACCAATAGACAGCAGTTCATCCCTAATATAGTGTTTAAAAGAGGTCTCCATGACATTTGTTTCTGGTTGAAAGGTTTGTTTTTTTTATAGTCCAAGTCTCTTTGGAGTTTAATCTTCTTTAATTTGTTGCTTGGAATAGGCTTATCAGAATGTTTAAATTTAAAATCGGTCACATTTCATAGCATTTTGCAAAACGTTGTTACCGATGGAAGAAATATGATGTTCTCCAACTTGTTGCAGAGACATCTAGTAATGGATAGAATGCAGCCTTTCAAGCAGAGGGAACATTGATATTTCTAAATGATAAAGAATTGCTGTATTTTACTGAATTTGATTGTAGATCAGTATACGTTTTATACACACATGTAAGAGTATTTGTAGATAGGCCTTATTTAATAAGTTCACAGTTTTAGACCTTAATTAACAGAGGTTGGTTATTTATGATGACAAGAAACCCACGTGAAGTAAAAATGTTTTCTAAAGATAGCTGGTATGGGTATTAAAATTTTAAGTAAAATACAGAACAAATATTTCGACCTTCTTAGGTCATCTTCAGGTTAACTTTTAATACCCATACCAGCTGTCTTTAGAATACAGAGATTGGTTATCTAAATAAGGGAGTGTGATAATTATCAAATATTTAAATTGAAGTGTTATTAACATTATTTAGTTTAATTATTATTTGTTTCAAATTTTATACAATAACTGTAATAGGAAAACCATTCTTTTCTAGAATTTCAATAGTAATTGTTCATTCTTGTTTAAAATCTTGTTAAACTTGTTTAAATAATTCAGGTATAAAACTTTCATTGTCATAATAAATACTTTTATGTACTTAGTCATAAAAGAAACTAAAGCAAAAGTGTGAAATGTTTTGCTGAAAAATAGTATCTAGAAATGAGAGTTTGAAATACTTACATAATTGATTGGTAATTTAACAGGTTTTTGTAGTAAAATAAAAGTGTTTATAAACAATTTGTATCTTAAGGTTTGATTTCATTTGTGCAATTGGCCAACCATTGCCTATCACATTAGGAAAGAAGGTTTGTTAATGTTGCATAAGGTAGGAGTCTTTGGCCACTCCTTCTACCTGATAATAGATTTAGTAGTATATTTATAAATAAGGATTAAGCATAAAATCCCACAATCCTGGAAAACTTTGAAAAAATTTTTGAACATTATTCCCAGACTTTTACGGAAAATTGAGAAGTTTCAGTGTCTAATTAATAAGTTGACCCACAAATTTTACTTAAGTTTAAAGACAAATAAACAGGTTGAAAACATGTTAACTATTGAATGGACTGTTTTTCTGTGCTCATACATGCATGTTATTGTCTGATGTGCTGCACAGGTCCAAGAATATGTTCACCATATTTAACAGATCAGATCTGTTGATACTATGACAAAGCAAAACAATTAGCTGTTTTTAATTTATTTGTTTTTAATGTTGCTAAATGTATATAGTTTGACTTTGAGATAATAAAGAAGTAAAAATATTTGTATTAAATCACAATTTTGCATAATGTATTATATGCTATAGGTCTTCTAGGCTCATATGTATAGGCCAGATCTTAAAAAGTTAAGACATTTCTGTGCATTGGACACTGATATCACTAACATTAGGACCAAACATGTCTAGTGTTAGTACTTTGGCCTGATGTGTTAACGAGATCTAGATTTGGGTGTATATCATAACAGCACAATTTGTTAACTTTTTACAGTTTTAGGCATTGTTTAAATTTTGCAGAAATAGATACTAGGCTAACACATCACACTAAAGGCTGAAACCCAATTGTTTGGGCATCTTATAATATCAAGTTATACATGTAACTCAGATGTAATAGATCTAGATGGAGATCTAAAATAAATATAATTATCTGAAGATTAAAGAGAAGATGTATTGAGTGTTAGACATAGAGGTTTGTCATCATCATCATAAGTAATAATGTCAATCCTTTTTTAATATAACCAGTTAATTTTTCTGAAGGCTATGAAGTGTCTATTTTTAAATTACAAACACGAAGAAATTTTCGTGGCTTTGAAGTCTTTGTTCAGTTTTATTTACAAGATTCACATATTGATTTAGTAATAAACATTTTTATATTATTAATTTTGCCTGACCTGTCAAAATTATGATGAGTTTGAGTTTTGTAAAACAAAACAAACAGTGTCTTCTTCCATTCTTTCTGTGAGCCTTGTTTACCCAACACCACCATTGTATTAAGGAAACAAACACACTTTGAGAAAATAAAAATTTCTGGTACACATTCAGTAAATTTGTGAGAATGGTGAAACTTAAATTAAAATTTGCTCATAATATGAGCATCACAAAGTGAAAATGACAACTGGGATTTACATATATATTATATTTTCATCAGCAGGGACAGAACAGTATGATGTCAAAGTTAATGACTTCTATATAAATTTACGAAAATCGTATATCTTATTTGTTTACTCTATTTTTCTCCACATTAGGACTATATTAAGAATGTTTATATTTTGTATCTAATATTAAAAAGCTTTGTGATAATTTGACCTTACAAAAAAACTAGTTTTGGAATAAATAGTCATCCATGGTGAGTTGTTTGACCCTGCTATTCATTAATTGTGATGTCAAAATGAAAATGTGAAGGACATGGGCAAATCCAGTAAGGTATAATTTTTTCATAAAATATGCCTAAAATTTACAAAATCTCTTTCCAAAATTGACAAACATCAGTAGTAATGTATTGTAGCACCATCTGTCTGGTTGGAAAGATATTTGTCATTTCTGATACAAGCATGCATAACTTTATTGAAATATTTGATAATTTTTACTTTGCATTTGTATATAACTCAAGATCAAATAAGTTGTAAATACCTTTATAATGAACTTTCCAGTCTGTGGACTTGAAACACTAGAAATCAGGTTTCGATACCTGTGGTGGGCAGACTAGAGATAGTCTGTTCTGCAGCTTTGTGCTTAACTATAAACAGACTTTATGTAATAAGTAAGCCCAAAATTCAACATTTTTATAATTAAACCTAAAGTGCAAAAGAAGTGTAGAATCACATAACATAGGTCCAAACACATTTTCTCATTTGTCCAATCCAACAACAGCAGGTTTCCAGGTGCTCTCGCGCTTCTTTCAGCAAGTTTCTTTATTGCATAATTTAAATAGTTTGAATTCATAGTTTAACACATGCAACTAAATATTATTTGATTCTGTTATTTGTAACCTAACTTGACCATTAGATCTAATAAACCTACCTGAAACATTATTTCATTATAACTTATGGTTACTTCACTTTTGTTTACAACTTCAAGTTTAAAAAGTTTTAGTAATCTTCATCATATAATTAAAAAATGTAAATAACAAAATCTTGTTAAAATTTATGCTGCTATAAGTCAGCTTAATGAACTATTCTTTTTCTTTCAATTAAGCCTAAATTAATGACAGTATTGAATCACCTAACTTAAGCCCAAGTACATAGTTTTGTGGAGGTGAAAATATCTGTTCAGATTTTAACCTAAATAATTTCTCAGTTGAGCTGTTTTGCTGTTACATCATGGAAATTATTAATTAAAAAAACAACTTCTAAATCAACACAGATACTAAATAAATAAAACTAGTTTTACTCTTTAGACATTTTGTTCTTTCATTCAATAGACTAATAAAAAATTGAGGTCATATATAACAGCCTTTATGGGAGTGCAGTTTTACAAAAAGACACTGGTGTTTGTCTACAGTAGATGTGCTTCTTCAGTTATGTAACAAAAGCAGTACATCTGCAGTTAACATTTGTTGAAGTAATATAATATGTTATAAATCACACCAGGGTATTTTTCATTTAATATTTTTAGGTTTACGGTGTAACCAAAATTGTCCATAAATTTATGAGTTATCAGCACCCTCATGTGCCATATGGAGAATGTCTCGCCAGATGATATTTTACCCAAATATTTTGTATATAGTCTACCATTTATTTATTTTTTAATATTTTTAAGACATCTTAAAAGTTTGTTTGTTTCAAAGTAAAAATATAATTAGGTAGCTAATTTCATAATTATAGTTTGTATTTTTCAAGATTAGAAATTACACTATTGCAAAATATTTGACACTTTGTTGCATAAAATTATAAAGTAGTTCTATTTCAATAAAACAATTGTCAAACACATTTTTCAGTGAAATACAAGACTAAAATTTTTAAAATATGATTAGAAAATAAAAAGGACATGTATGAAAAAATGTTTTGTTTGTATATGAAACAAAGACGATGATGATTCAGTTCATATAATGAAACTGAAACATGATTCAAAAACTTGTTGAATATTTATCAAAGTTAGATAAATTTTAGTTCTCGTCTTCATTTGATTACTGCATTCAAGTCTTACAATTTTTCACAAAGAGTGCATTTTATGCTTTATCAAAGTAACATCAAATTTTGCAAAAATTTATATTTATAGATAGAAATATAACATCAAAAGTTTGTTTTCAAGTGAGAGGCAGTAATCATAGAAGTGAGACATTGCCCTAGATCTCTCTCGCGTATCACAAAATCAGGATTTTTTGTTTTTGCAATTAGTGTGGCAAAAATATGTTATACAGACAGTAACTACATAAATTTTTCTGTGCTTGCATTACAAAAAAATTCCAAAATAATATATGGCCTAACTATGTGTTTGACCTGGTCAGATAGGTTGGGCACGTGACTCATAATCTGAAGGTTGTGGGTTCAAATTCCCATCCCATCAAACATGCTCACCCTTTCAGTTGTGAGGTTATTTCAATATAAAAGTCACTCCCACTATTCACTGGTAAGAGTTGGTAGTGGGTGGTGATGAGTGGCTGCATTCACTCTAGTCTTTCACTGTTAAATTACAGAAAGCTGGCATCAATAGCCTTTGTGTGGCTTTGCATGAAATTACAAACAAAATAAATCATGTATAATATAAAAAAATAGTGAATCACAATGAACAAATAACGGTACGTATTAATGTAAAGTTTCAGTAGAAATTTTGTCAAATAATATATAATAAAATCTAACAGTTAAAAATGTATTAGCATTACATAATAATTTACTACAATAGAATATTGAATATAATGTTAAATGACCACTCTTTGTGTTGTGAATTTTATTGTTATCACTTTGTGGTAAATAAGTAGATATTTACATTAATCCATTTGTTAAATGTGTTTTTGTTGCACTCCCTAGCATTTTAGACACTTGTAAAAAATAAATAAATGTAAATCCCTTGAAATTTCCAAAATTTAGGTGCAGTTGAGTGTTTTTTGGGAGTAATGTAACTTTCCTCATGTCCTCTGGAAAAAGAGTAACTGTGGTGTAGGGCTTCTTTTTGGAATTAACTTGGGGCTAAAATAAAGTATCTTTACTTAACGTTTAGGTACAAAAGAACAGTGAATCAGTATTAATTTGTAACTTTATTTTGTTTTTAAGTAGAACAACATTTGCACACAAAAAAGTTTTTATCTTTGAAATTATAATAATTTGTAAAAATATGATGTTAAAATATCCCATTTTTTTTTAAACTGAATAAATCAAAAACATTTTTTTAAAGATTCCTGTATGAAACTTTTTAACACAAGTACCATTAATGTATGTGATGTTTCTTATCAAAGTGCTTCTTATGTAAAGATAGTTGACATGGTTTTATCAAGTTAAAAGCAAATCATTGTTGCAGCCTGTGATCGTACATGTTGATATTGATTCAATAGCTGGATAATATTTGTCCTCTACCATGCTAGATTTGTGTCTTTAAAACATCTAATAATTCTATAATAACTTTGTGTAATTTGGTTGAATAATATATGGAGTTAGCAAGTGTAGTGTGTTTTTAAAGTTTCTGTAAATGTCACATTTGGTTATCCATATTAGCTGTTCAATATTAAAAATATGAGTGGGGAAGAGCCTAATGTGGAAACAGGCCAAAGAATTTTAGCAGGTAAGTACAGAATAAGGATATTAAATATTTCAAGACAAACATTGAAAAGAACATGTGCTTTTGCCTGTTGTACAAAATGTTTTGTATGTGTATAACATATGCCTGATGTCCATAATATATTCTTATGAATTATTTAGCAGAGGCATTTAAAATAATAAATATGAAGCTAGATCTCTCATTTCATTTACCACTTGTTGAAATATTTTACCAGTTTTAGGGAATTTTCACCCTTAAATTTGCCCTTGTTGAGGCTAAATCATGAGTGGTGAAATTCTGTGAAACTGGTATAACTCAAGTGACGAATGGTAAATCAAATATTTGTAGAGACACTGTAGTTAAATGACATTTATAGTTGTTTTGAGTCTGAATGGTTTATTTAGAATATCTAAAAAAAAAGATTTACAGCTAACAGGAGATTATATTCAACAAACAGTTAAATTAGAGCCAATTTTTATGATTGTTTTGCCACTAATTACAGTTTGTCATTATCTCATTCAAAACGTGAACTGGCAGATATAAAAGACTGGTTAGTGTAGGTAGTGTTCATTTATTTATTTTAGGAGTTAATATTTGATGATTGTTTGTTTTTTTCATGAGATTTGAGTCCAAGCAGATGATTGTTGGAAGAATTGTGTTTGTAAGTCATAATATATTGATGTTGAGACTATTGAATGTCATATGCAAGCCATTGATGTCAAGGATATAACAATTTCTATAAGGCCTAAGTAATAACACATTATAAATAGTGGCAAGAAGACAGATAAAAATGGGAAGATAACCAAAAGTAAAGCTGAGTGAAATGTTTTGGTCAGAGAAAGATTGGAAAATGTAAGGCTAAATGGGAATGAATAGCCTAATGATTGATATATTAAAGTAAGGTTAACATTCTGATATTTTAGGAGAATAATGTATTTTGTCAAAGGGTGTTCTAAAGCAGTTGAACCTATCTTTGTGGATTTTGACAAAAAGCAGATGACTATTTGGAAGTAGGCCTATGTGCAATAAGAAAACATTTATTGGAAGTAGACCTATGTACTAAAAAGTAAACAAGTATCAGTATACAACTGTAGTAATTCATGAGACAGTGTAAGTGAATTATACATCAACACTGTTGTGATAAAAAAAGAATGAGAAGAAAAGGAATAAGTGATTTGTATACTGATAGTTGTTAAGATAAAAATGGATTGACTTCTCATCTGAATTATAAAGCAATTGAATTAGCCTTAGTAGTTCCATTGACAAAAAGACAACTGTATCTAAGATACAACTATGATATTCATAATGTAAAAAAAAGTTTGTACTTGCATTTAACTTGTTTTGAATATATTATTTTAAAACAAGTGGAGTGTGTACTGTTCATTTATTGTCAACAAGTCACAGACACTTGTTATGGAAGAATTCCAGTCAAACACACCTGTATATGTACTTTACTATATACTAGTTGAAAAGTAAGAAAAATGTGGACATAAGAAAACCAGATTTTCCTTACAATTTACTTTTTAATTTCAACAATTAACATTAAAAAAATTGCCATTTCTGTGTATTCTTCAATTTTTTTTTATTATTATTTCTGCCAAAGTTGAGTGTTTATCAAAGTGCTGAAGATATCCATTCTCAAACAAATGTTAATTCAGTTCTCAGTGACAAGATGTCCATGAAAGGTGAAGTTATTGGATGTGGATCAGCATCAGATGGTAGTTCTACTGAAGGACAGATTGAGGAATCCACAAAAGCATCATCACATAGGAATTCTTCTCATAATAGTGATGTACCAAGCTTGTATTATGAGGTAAGTTTAATAGTTTATAAGAATCTATGAATATGTTCATTATTCATTACATAATGCATGCTTATTAGCACTTTTCCAGTTTTTCCTTTCAAAATAGTTAAATTGCTAACTTTACTTAAAAACATCAACAAATATTCAAATTTCTTGTATTATAATGTTCTGATGGTGTATGTAAAAAGATAAATCTTATTTACAGTTTTTAATGTACAACTGTCATGTGAATTACATAGTCCAATAATTGAGATATTGAATAGTGGAATAAATTTGTCTTGTAGCCACCTTAAATTGGCTTGATTCTTTCTAGCATTTTATATACATATATATATATATAGAATACTAGGATAATTTTGATATGATTATATTTTGTATATGTATTAATAATATAAATATTTACTGTGTCCTTTCATGTATATCACATCTATTGTTTTTGATCAAGGGATTTGATATTACAGTTTTAATGTACATGATGTAATTTTTTTATATCAATCACTGAAATTAAATGCTTTTTTTTTCAAAATCATTAACTATTCTGTAACATTTAAAGAAGTTTGTCTTTCAGATTTTTTTTCTTGAGGGGAAGAATTGTATTTGGTGAATTCTGTGGTGCAAGAACATTCATGTTAGCATACTATGTCCATAAACATTGTCTGGTTTTATATCTAAAGATCTTTTTTACAAGTATGTTTAAAATGGTACTGTTTTGAGGGTCCCTTACTATTCATTACAAAATTTATTTAGAAATAAAACCCTTACATTTGAAAAACATTTTTTTGGGGGGTGGGGGTTAGTTTAGGGGAAGTTTTCCCATGTCCTGTGGTAAGAAAACAGATTCATTTATGCAACTTATGAGCTTTAAATGTACAGAAATTACAAACTGTCACAAGCATATTTCAGTATACATGTTTATATACTCTTTAGAAGCATATTAATAATTTTTTATAAATACAGATTCACTTTTGACAGGTAACAAAAGATCAAGGGCATATGTGTATATTAAATTATTTTCTTTATGAACAAGAAACAAAACATTTAGACAAACCAAAAATGATTTTGTTTAAATGAAATGAAAACCTAGTTAGAATTACAAAATTTGGGAATTGTATTAACTAGGAACCTTCTCTGTTATTTGACGACGGATGCCGTCGAATTGATTTTGTGTTGGTTTACAAACCATCATTAGAAAAAGACAGTCCTCATGAAAACATTAGACAAGCGTTTGAAGTAACCTTGAAAGATGAAGGCTTAGAACTGGAACATGTTCATCAAGTAAATCTTGTTTTTTCATTATGCATGTGTTATGATGAATTGTTAATAGATGGTTCAGGTGTTTGTTTTACATAAGAAAGTAACATACAAAAAATAATATTTATTAGAAGAAATTAAAATTTAATTAAACTAACATTTCGTTTGGTTACAAGGTTTATTTTCATTTCATGTAATTAAACTAATAAATGCAAGTCTTTATAGCATTTGTTTTTATTATTTACTCAAGATAAAAGATAGCTTTGTGCATAGATCAACAAATTAAGTAACTATCTTGATACACTGGTCTCTCTAGTGGTATACTGTATCACAAAAATATTTATAATGATTATGTGAAGAGTTGGGTACACCTGGTTTTATTGATAATTTTACTTATAATCCTAGTAATATTTTATAAGGTTTATTAGGCTTAGCAGATCTAGGGTAAACTTAAATTAATATATTAAGTAGTATATACTGTGGAAATGAATTTTTACCCCAAAATGGGTTTTAACCTAATAATATGTGACAAAAGTATGTTTGGGAAATCATGTATTTTTCATTCTTGCTTTTGTTCCCTTGGTGGGATAGTGATAAGTTTATATGTAAAAACAGCTGGTTTGGGTTGAGAAAATATTTTATGTAGAGGAGTCAACAACGTTTCTACCTTCTTCCGTCATCAACTTCCCACAAAAAATTAAAAATTTATATTTTCCAGAAACACCTAAAATCAACATCTTAAATGATTTCTTTAAAGAATTTTCTCACAAAACCATCAACATAATTTCACAAAACATAAAGTTAAAAAAACAATCTTACAAAGAGATATTAATTGCATTAAAAACCTAAAACAAGACAAAAACATAAAAATTCTAAAAGCAGATAAAGAAAACCCTATAGTCATAATAAACATGAATGAATACATCCAAAAAATGAAGAATATTCTATCAGACCCAAACAAATTTAAACTAATACACACAAATCCAACAAAGACACACGAAACGCAACTAAACAAAATACTACTAAAAATGAAAAAAAAAACACAATTTCACAAACACTTAATTCCTATCTATGCAAGACCAACACACGCACACCACAAATATATGGCATCCCCAAACCTCATAAACCAGATTGTCCACTACGACCAATAATGTCCACATATGAATCGTTTAATTACAATCTTGGTAAATACATAGCATGGGCATTCTCCAAATATGTAACATCAGCCAGCTCATTCATCAAAGACTCTTTTGATTTCAAATCCAACTTTAATCAACCTAATCATAAAGCCTTAATGGCCAGTTTCGATGTTATATCCCTCTTTACAGAAGTCTGAACCACTGAAGCCTGCAAGATAGCCTTAGAACTGTATATCTGAGACCCTAACCCATCAATAGACATTCCTAGCAACCAATTAGCAACCCTCATAGAATTCACCATGTTGAAGACAAACTTCATGTTCAAAAACCACAACTATATACAAACAAATGACCTAAACATGGGCAACCCAGTATGACCAGTTCTAGCCAATATTTTTATGATACAAGTTGAAACACAAGCAATTAACACAGCATTACATCCACCACTATACTGGTACAGATATGTAGATGACACAATTGCAGGATTCATAACTACAGAACACACACTTAATTTTTTCAATCACATTAACTCTATACATCCCAGCATTAACTTCACATGTGAACAGGAAAAAAGCAATCAAATATCATTTCTTAACCTCAAAATTACAAGAACTGACACACAATTTAAAACAGAAATCCACTGAAAAATCACCCATACTGGACTATACATTACTTAAGACTCAGCACATGAAACAAAACAAAAACTCAACATACATAAATTTTGTCGAACAAAAAGAATAGACGATTTAATGAAGTACTGTAATTTCTTGTTTTTCACATCTATTTTTTACTTGTTATTATGAAAGTAAATGAAATGTAAAAAATTAGAATCTTGTTAAGTTTAAGAAGGTTAGATTAGGTAAGGTAAAGAAAAATAACAATAGTACCAAAAGATGCCTCACAAGATATGCTTGTGAGCAGTTCATGAGTTACATTATTTATACTGTAGTATATGATGCACTTTGTCATGGGATTTTCAACTTTTGTGGTGGGATTATTAGTTAGATACAGTTCAAAGAGCAATAAAACAAAAGTATTTTAGTATAAATTATACTATTACAATATTTAACCTACTTATGATAAAATTGTAGTTTTCTGTTACAATTTCCAGTCATTCTGGAAAGAACATAATGGTAATTTAGGTTTGTTTCCTTTTTTTTTCATGGGGTTTATAAGGATTATCAAACTGAAAATGGAAGATAAAATAAGTTTTACTGAAAAACTTTTAATATTTATTTAAAGAGTTTTGGAGATCACACAAATGAAATTTGATAATTTTCAGAGGAAGGAAATTATTTTTTATCTTAACGTAAAAACCACTTTACACTTGGAGCAGTCAATACTTTGATTTCATTCTGGTGTTTGTATACAGAAAATGTGTAATGTTTAGTGAGAACTTATGAAATTTCAAAGATGCATAAAAACATTAAGTCATAATATGAAAACTAGAGGTTAGTTTAGGGTCACAAACAAAGTCGATTTGACTGAGCTTGTAGTAAGAGAGTTAAAATAATGAAGACATTATTTATATTACTGGAAAACATATTTTTGGACTATTATCTTAAAACTTTCAAACTTTTTGAATTGTGTGAAATATATTTTAAATCATATATTTATTTATATTTTTACTTACAATACCATTTGTATTAAGAATAGATAATAAGAAAACCTCAGTAAGGTTACGTCTTATTTTTTATGTTTCAATAGTGCACAATTGGTGTAAACTTTGTGAAAATTCATGCCCCATGGGATGTTTTAACTCGATATGCTGAAATAATGAAGATGAAAATGCCAATGAAGGAGGTAAGATGATTTAGTGAGAGCTTGTTATATTGTTTACAAGGGGTATTTGTTCATTGTTTTGTAAAGATATGTTAGCTTATTATAACAGACTGACAAAAATGTAATGAATGTTTTACCAGTATTTAGAATTATGCTAATAACTTGTACTATATTAATTATAAACAAATATTTGTGTAATTATTCTTTTTCAACTTTGTATATTGTTCTTCAAATTGTCTTACTGCTTCAACTATATGCAAGTTTGAACTAAAAATATTAAATAAATAAATTAATCTACATAAGTTAAGTATATTTATGATGTGATTAAAAAAAGTATCTTCATTAATGGCTTATTATTGTTTGTACCTCCCAAACAAAACACAGCATCACTGATATTAATCAGAGCTGAAATTATTATACTATTACTGTATTTAGTTATATTTATTTCTTTGTAAATGCATGGATTTCCCTTTTTGTCTGGTGGAATGTGTTAAGTAAGTTTCTTTCCTTTGCATGACCATAAAACACAGTATGATGTTCCTTCTTGAATGATGTTCAACAGCTGTGTGACACTACATGTTGTTAATCCACCACTGGAAGTAGTTCTTAAATTTGATCTTGTGATTACACTGAAAGGCTGCTAAGGGTGTTAAGAAGAGAACAGCTTTTGATTTTCTCATTTTTGGATTTAGTAAAGTAAAATGCAAATAAATTCTGAGCATTTACAGTCATTTCTGAAGATTGTAATGTTAAAGTAACATATCAAGGGAGCTGAGATCACTTATGTCTTAAATGTTGCATTTTGTGGAAAAGAAATATTACATTTTTGGATAGGGTTTTTTCGTCTACCATCACATCCATCCTGGTTGATAAATCCTTGTATTAAAAAAAATGTTTGTGTTGGCACAGAAATGTTACACACAAAAGGTGGATTTAAAATCTTGTTTTTACATACTTTTAATTTGGAATTTATAATAAACTAATTGAGAAAAATTTACAGTTTACTGTGACATGAAAAATTTCTTCATGAAGTTCCACATAGTGATTATATTCTCGGTCTTTGCTGCTTCTGAGATATCTTAATGTTAAATGTATGTGTAATGAAGAGGTCAGTGGAACAGTACTAACTTATGAAATTGTAAAAGATATATCATAGTGATTATATTCTCGGTCTTTGCTGCTTCTGAGATATCTTAATGTTAAATGTATGTGTAATGAAGAGGTCAGTGGAACAGTACTAACTTATGAAATTGTAAAAGATATATCATAGCTATTGTAGTTTGTTAATTTTTTTTCATATACATAACAGGATCAATTACTCGTATGAAATTTTAAAGTTTTTATTTGTTCCACAATATTTTTTATGTACAATTGTTTGTCGTAAAACTTAACTACTGATTGTATAACAAATATAGCAGTGACAGTTTGAAATAATTTTCAAAATGTTTGGCAAAATTAGTGTATTTTTGTTTGGATTAAAATGATAATTATAACATTCTTGTATTATTTTGAAAATGATCATATTATTATAGTATTCCTTTGATATTTTATATACATCAATACTGAAATATTACACATTAAATAGGACATAAAATGCTCAGATATGTGAATTCTGATGATTCATGAGTTAGAAAAAGTGTTCTTTCTTGCTCTCCTTTCATTATGGAGATCAATGTAAATTTTGGTAGCAGAATTTAAAGGTCAGTTCCTATAAATATATTCTTCAAAAAAGAGAATGTATAAAAATAAATATATTAATATATTTGAGAAGTGTTACGAATAACTGAAATATTATCAGTTCTTTCTTTACTGTCATGACAACACTTAATACAATCTTTGTAATGCTGAATCAACTACTACTTGCCACCTAAGTTATGTAAAACACTATAAAGCCATGTTTTAAGAAATGTGTCCCCCAGTTGCTCAGTAGTATATTTGGAGACATATATTCTAAAACCCAGGTTTTGATACCCCTGGTGGGTAGAGCACAGATCACCCATTGTGTAGCTTTGTGCTTAATTCAAAACAACAGCAAATTTAAGAAATAAATAGATTTGAGATTTAAACTCTTGATGAATTAGATATTTTGACAACAGATATTCTTTCCTTATTTTTACTGTCATATATACATATGTGTGTGTTTATATATATATATATATATATATATATATATATATAATATTTCTTTTCCTGTCACAAATAAAATATTTCATATTTATTTTTGCTTCTACACACTGTTTTTAAAATTAACTAGTTCAAAATTTTGTACTGTATATCTTAAAAGTTCATAATTGTTTGGATCCTTGGCAAATTTGATATTAGGAGAGGAGGTAGATAAGCTAACTGTATGATTTGTAGGTGAGTATTTTTTCCCCTTTTTTACATAGTTTGACTCTTAACAAACTGTTGTTGAAAATAGCAGAATACTAAATTTAGGCAGCATTTTCATTGAGAACAAAAATTATTACATTTCTGTTATGTTTTTTAGATAAGTGTGGGCCAAATGGTGTATGATGTGGTGCATGATTTATTGAACTTTGAACCTGTGCACTTAAATCAAACCCAAAACCAGTATTTCAATTTTTGAAGATTTTTTATGTATAAAATTAACTTTTCTTTATTGAATAAAGTTAACTCTGAAGTATGTTTTTTTTGTAATATGTAACAGAACAAAAAAGTTTATTTTTTTTCATTTGTCCTTAATTCAGAGCTGATATTTGCCCCAAAAGTGTAATGCATACAACTGGGCATGATAGGGATAATACAATTCTCTGCAACATTGTCTTGTGACCAATTTACTGTGATAAGTCACTATTTAAATATTACGTCCAGTAGCAGCACAGTTAAAATTAATGAGAAATAACAGAATCATACTGTAAAAATAGTAGGTAAGAATATCAATAAATTAATTAAAATATAACCAACTTAAGTCTGAAAGTATTAATAATATACAAAACATACTATGAGCTGTGCTGCACTCAACTGTAACTAACCAACATTACTTTAAAATACACATGAAATGGGCAACAGGAAGTAATGAATGTAACTGTGAGAAGTAGCTGGAAATCTGATATCATTATTATTATTATTATGACTAAGAAAAATATGTAACATTAATGGTAAATATGTCTCCTCTAACAAAATTAGTGTTAATATTGTAATAATACACCATGTAGAGAACATGCTTTAATTATATATAGTAAGATATTAAAGAGAAGTAAAGGTAATGGTGGCTGCAATATGACAGTGATTCATTACTACCTTAAAATTATTTTTAGAGAAATTGTTGATTGTTATGTATTATAATTTATTTCGGATCAGTCTCCAATTTATTATGTTACAAACATTATGCATTACGATTTCAAACAGCTGGAAATTTTAACTTAAACATTAATTAAATGTTTATGTATTAAATTTACAACATTTGTAAAAAAAAAGATTGATACACATAAAAGATATTTAATATCCTTGTAGATATACTAATGCCATAATTTAATTCACTGAAGTTAAACAGGTTGTGATGTTCAATATACATATAAACATTCCTGGTCAAATTCTATAGTATTCTGATTAATAGCATTAATCACAATTATAGCTTCTGTGGCTCAAAGTACACTAATTGCAGTGATGAAAAAAATATTCTGTTCTGCCTCTTGGAGTTTTGATTTATATGGTTTAAGGAGAGATTCTTGAATTTTA
Organism: Tachypleus tridentatus; assembly: GCF_004210375.1. NCBI lineage: Eukaryota > Metazoa > Arthropoda > Merostomata > Xiphosura > Limulidae > Tachypleus > Tachypleus tridentatus. The sequence goes on along the minus strand of NC_134826.1, from coordinate 67,433,343 downwards.
AACCATTTTGAAAGGCATGCTAGCATTTTTGTAAATTCTTTGTTGATTATTACTCAAGAATCTTCTACAAGGTTAGAAAACAGGTGGAACTTGCACAGTACACATCCAACAATATACACTACATGCATCACATTGAAACAAATGTAGGCATCAGAACAAATGCATAACAGTAAATCTGTTGCATGATGTGTGAAAGATTTGAAAAAAATCTTTATTTTGTAAAACTGCTACTCATGTTATTGGTGGCAAAAATATTATTGGATATCTGACAATATTGAAAAAAATTGTTTGCATTGTGGTACGGGAAATATCATTTGTGAAACATTAAAGTGAGCAAATGAGCTCTGTCTGTGAAATTTTGTAATGTTGTTTAACAAAACTGGTATTTAGTAATATATATTAATAGGCTTTGATTTTTTCTTCCAAAGTGAATTCTGGTAAATATGTTTAATAGTGTTTAGAAAACTGTGATTATTACTTTCACAAATACAACTAATATGCAAAAATTTATTAGTCTTTCTTACTTAGACTTATTGTGTAAAATATTCAAGATTGAAGAAATATAAATCTGATACTCATGAAAATAATTCCTATAGCTGTTTCCTGTATTTGTTGGGAAACGTGGACAAATTGTACACATTAAGTAAAAATACATAGCTTGTAAGAATTTGTCTGTTTTAAAACCATGATAACTTTAATGGAAAATATTATCATGGAAATATCAAACATTGAGTATTAATTCCTGTAGTTTGTAAAATATATTGAAATTATTTATGAATGATAGTTTTTAAATTTTAATTAAAAGAAAATGGTGTAATTATTACTATAATCAAATGTTTTTATCTGGTTTGGTTTTTTGAACTTTGCACAAAGCTACACAAGGGCTATCTGTGCTAGCTGTCCCTAATTTAGCAGTGTAAGAGTAGAGAGAAGGCAGCTAATCATCGCTGCCCACTCTTGGGCTACTCTTTTACGAACAAATAATAGGATTGATCGTCGTATTATAAGGCCCCCACTGCTGAAAGGGCGAGCATGTTTGGTGTGATGGGGATTTGAACCCACGACCCTCAGATTATGAGTCAAGTGCCTTAACAACCTGGCCATGCCAGACCTAGTGGGAGTGTCAACATCATCATGGCTAGGAAGCAGTGGTGTAGACTGATTGAAGAATCCTGTCAATGTTGTTTGACTAGCATGCTCACTTTTTATCTCTATACAAGGTTAGGGAACTTTCAACATTGTGTTCAATTATAAGGCATCAATCACAATTTTGGTCATTTTTAGTCAGGATTTTCACAGTTTGATCAAATAGTAAAAATGAATTTGACAGCTTTTTCTGTTTTAAAAACAATTGTGGTTCTGGTTCTTAGTCGTCTTTCTATTCATAAGCAGCCAATGTTTGGTCAGTGTTTATCAGTTCTTCATTGGTCATTTGTTTATAGCATGATTTCAGTAAGTCATTGATGAGTTGCTCTTCAATTCCATTAAAATCCAAATTGATGTGCTAATGATGTGATTTCTTTAACAAGAGGTTGAAAATTGTGCACATATTCTAGTCAGATTTTTTCAAACTGCATTCTTATTTGAGATAGTAACTTCTTGATGTTGAATGGTTTCTAGAAACCTCTGATCTAGGTGTTTCTGTTGCTGTCCACTGCCCCTGATCATTTACCTGAAGATTTGTCACAAGTTATGTTTTAAAAGAGGCTATGATGTATTGATTTATAGGTTGGATCAATGAAGTGGTGTTTGGAGGAAGAAACTCCACAGAAATGTTTGTTGATATGTAAATTAGGTTGTTAGGGTGATTTGGTGAGTTGTCAACAACTACTAGGGCTTTATGGGAAGCATTTTCCATAGAAAAACATCTCTCTACTGCAGGGCAGAAAAAGTTGTAAACCAATCCTCAAAAATTGTTCTTGTTGTTCACACCTGTTCTGTCTGGCATCTTCTTCCGATATAGATCAGTCTCTCAAATGTTAAACTTGATAGATCGTATATTCTCTTTGTTCAATAACATCTTTTAGAACTGGTTGGTATGCTGCTGTTGCTTCCTTATCAGTACTTGCTGCCTTTAGGCTGTGTAAATTATGCTCTTTTTTTCTTTTTTTTTTTAACCTGTCAAGTCAGCCTTTGCTATTCATTATCTTAGGGTGATGCCTATTTAGTAACTTAACAGATGCAGGTGTGGAAGACTTAGCATTTTGGATAACTTTTTCTTTCTTGATAGTTGCTATAGTTGATGGTGAGAACTTAAAATGCTTTGGAGTTTTGTGTAAGTCTCTGGCTTTCATCAAACTTCTTGATGGTTTCCAGTTTTGTTGTCACTGAGATGGCTTTTCTTGCTTTTTTTTTTTTTTTTTACTTACTAGTGGTGCTGGAATCACTTGCACTATGCTTACTAATCATTTTGGATTTAAGGGCAGAGTACAATCTAAATGAAACTTTATAAGTACATTGGTTGACACCTTCCACGATCCAAACAAGACACTTGGTGTGTAAACAGATGCCAAGGTGTATGAACTCTCAGCACATGGGCTGGTCAAACTGACGTGTCATGACGTTTTAGTAAGTTACATTCAAAATACGATTTAACCACTTAACTACCATGATGCACGAACAAATTTGACAACAAACTATAGATGATAACTCAGCTTTTAATATTATATAAATTTTAAGTTCTTAGTAATATAAGAAAATATTTAAAAACAATTTTAAATTACCTTAGTGTGAAAATTTGAATATTTATTCTTCAATTATTTCCTCTTTTGAACCCCTTCTTTAAACTATGAAATGTTATGTAAAATGTCATTAATCTTCTAAATCTGTATCTTATATCCTTCAGTCTTGTGGAACTACAAAGCAACCAATGAAAATGCAAGAACCTCTTGGCACACCCACCTTCAACTTGCTTAAATTTACAATTTGCTAATACATTTTTCTTAGGCTAAATCCTATTAAATTTATAACCAACAGGAAGTCTGGAATACAAATGATTGATTAAAGTATGATCCATTCTACATGATCTTACAGATAATTGACAAATTTATCTAATTAGAGAGTCAGAAAATTTTATCACAAAAAGACAAGTTTCTCAACTGTTCACATGAAATTATTCAGTGTTAATCCCTGTATTTTTCACTTAAATATTTTGGGGACCGTGGCACTGATGTAAAATATCAGAGCTAATGTAGAAGGAGAGTTGACAGCAAAAACAAAAAAGATTACATAACTATGTGATATATTTCTTGTTCTTCTTGTTATTCAGTTTTATCAGAGTAATTAGAAACATTTAGACTAAATGAGGAATTGTACATACATAAAAATAATTACAATACTGTAAAAAAGATATTGACAAAAGTACCCCCAAAATATTTGTAACTGGGGTTCAGTACAAAATGTTTTGTTTTTTCTTAGCTTTAAATTTTTATTAACCAGACATTCATAAAGCAGGGTTTACATGCTCTCATATTAGGTAATGTTTAATCTTTCTTCCTTACTACTTAACAGGTACACAAATGATAATTTTCAGACGTAGTTCATGGCCTATTTTATTTAGCTGAGTTTTATAGTATGTCATGCTCTCAAGGTACTATGTCATAGGCTGCCTTCTTGATGTGACTGTGTCCCTCACAGATTGGTTCTTCACACACCAGTCTTTCATTGTTTTGATTTCAGGTTGTTTCTCTTTTTTTTTCCTTGCCATACCCTTCCTTTATTCTGATATCCTGTTCCTCATTTTCCAGTTCTGGCTGTCAATACCATCTTTTTTCATTATGCATCTTCTCTCTGTGATCATAGTATTGGCCATCTGATGGCTTGTGTGTGAGCTCTCAGATGGTCATGTTCTTATTCTGTCCATCCTTGCAATACCTTTCAGGCTTCTTACCTCTCCCTGTACTCCATTCTTGCAATATACACTGAATGAGATAAGATGCAGACTTCCACAGGTATGTCTCCATTGAGATCTTGCTATAGGATTTTGCATTCATGGATTTCCATTGGGTGCTCTCAAAATGTAGGTCATCTAGGTAACTTTTGCAGTGGCCCCTCTAACATCTGATGGGATTCTAGTTAATCTGTGTGCAGAAATGAATGATCATCTTGCAAGTTGACATTTTCTGTACATGTTCTTACCATTTCTTCCTTCCCACGTACCTGGTGCATTTTGTTCATGACCATTGTCAAAGGATAGGGAATTTCATGTAGAATGTAGAGGGAGCATTTGAACTTGGAGGTGAGTCACACTTCTGTTGATGAAGGATTTTACTGTATGATACAGTATCATGCAGTAGTGCAAATTCATGTGTTTTGTGCAAAATTTTGGTGGGAGTTTTCACGAAGCAGGTGGTATGCAAGTTTTTCAGGCAGTTTAGCACAACTTCAAAGGGAAAATAGCTAATCTGTGTAGGGAGGTATCTTTTGGAAATGCATTTTCATTTAAGGAAAACTTTAACAGTAAAGTTTGAGACAGTGAGATATTTTCTCAATGACAAACTGGGTATATCTTGCTTCAAATGTAAATTATTGTGATATTATATATTTTTATCCTTTTTCTCTCGCTCTTTTTTTTTTTTTTTTTTTTGAAGAATAGTATCAATTTTTCAACAGATTTTTCACTGGTTATTAATTATGCTTTACATTTTACATGTATTTCTGAGGTGTTCAGCATTTCTAAAATCATGCACGAGTCTAAAAAATTATTTATGTATTTCTTTTAGGTGCCAGAGTTTCAGTATTCAAGGTATGCTACTAAAAAATTAAAAAGAGGTATAAGTGGTGTTTGCCATACAATTTCAAACCTCTTTGGCTACAAAATACCAAAGTTTCAACAGTTTACAGCTGAATACACAAGAGATAAGGAATGCTTGTAAGTACATGTGTTTGGGTTTTCTGGATTTTATTTGCTATAAATCTTTGTGATTTTTAGTCAAGTGATATTCTGTACATTTAGTGTTTTAATATTTTTTAATGTTTAGTTTGTTTTGTATTTTGACCAAAACTACTTAAGGGCTGACTGCATTAGCCATCCTTAATATAGCAATGACATACTAAAGAGAAGACAGCTAGTTAGTACCACCTACTACCCACTCTTGAATTACCCTTTTATCAACAAAGAGTGTAATGGATTTTAATGTTACAACATCCCCATGGGTAAAAGTATGAACGTGTTTGGGGACACGTTTTAGTCAGTAAAACTAGACTGTATTTTGTATTGTTCTACCCAAACCTTATGAGGTTTGTCAATATGACCAATCTTGTAACCATCAAAATAAATCAAAATTATCTTCTTTTTTTTTCTATAATGACTTCAGATTGTAACATGAAACTACATTTGTTTATTCTAAGTAGCTTTTTTGTAACAGTTTTATTGCCCTTTGAACTACGTCTAACTAATATACCTACCAAACAGGTTGTAAGTCACTTAGAAAACATGTAGCTCACATTATCTTAATGAACTACATTAGCATAAGCTACTCACAAATTTCTTGAGTGTACTTCAGGAAAAATTATTATTTATTTACATTACCTTAAAGTTTTTTATTTTTTTACATTTTAATTACTTTTGTACCAATAGATAGAAAATACCCATGAAAAACAAGAAACTAAGAACTCGCCTTAGTCTTTGTCTTTTTTGTTTTGACTCTCAATGAAACTTAACCTTACTCTTCTATTCTAATGGTACTACTGCATTAGATGATTTTTTTTTTATTTAATTAAATAATATAACAAAGAACACATAATAACATGTAAAAAGCAAACAGTATCTCTTGACTGTCACATGATTATAAATAACGTAATATAAAATATCAGAAAAACTATTGGGAATTTGTGAAAGGGAAGATGTGACAGGTGGGCATGGCAAGAGGGATCTGATTTTCCACCTTGTGGCTCTGTAAACAAATAAGGTTAAAGACTGTAATCATGTTCTGCCTGAGTTATGAAATTATTATAATGAGTAATTTACATCAAATTTCCTACTTGTTAGAAGGGTGGTAACTAAGGTAGAGAAAGGGTACCTGGAGTAAATGTTAAAAATCTCATACTAGGGGAAATTCAGAATTTTTTAATATTGCCTTTTAAAACTAAGAACTTAAATCTTTTATAATATTAGAACTTGGATTATCAGCTATGTTTTTATGTCAAATTTATTTGTATAACAAGATAAGAATGTAGTTTAATTATATTTTGAATCTAACCCACTAAAACTTCATAACATGCATAGAAATAAAAACATTCTTCTAGCAAAAATTAAGGTAAACACAATCCAGTGGTATAAATATAACATGATGTGGAGTATTTTATTACCACTAAATATTTTATGATAAACAGGTTTTTATAAAAATATTCAGTGTACTCTAGTGTGAACACAGATCTCACATACCACACGACCAATAAGATTTTACTTTTTCCAGTATGTTGCACTGAAAGTAGCAGTTCCATAAAACTGATATCTCTTATTATAAAATATTTCACTTTTATTTAATCTTAGTTTTATCTTATTCCAGAAAACTATAATTATTTTTGTATGAAAGAAATGTGAATGTGTGTATAATGAAAGCTTCTGTGATTAGTATTATAAAATGTATATTTAATAGGTCAATTAGTTGGTATTTAGCAAGTATAAAAATGTGACTGTAAGCAAATGTATAGAGAAAGTACTATATTTTGTATTTTTATTAGTGAAAATATTCCACTTAGCAAGAACTTGAGATATTAAGATGCATATCCGAGATCCCACTTGTGGGATGAAGGGAACCTATCAACTACTTTTTCACAAGCCAATCACTAATGTTGAGTTTCACATAATTAACTCTCTCTGTACGAGGTTGGTCAATGTGACCAGTCTTGCAATCACAAAGTAATAACTACCAGAGTTTCCATACTATAATTTCTAATATGTTTTGTGTATCTTCACAAAATTTTTCAAGCTTTCATTAAACATCTCAAATCTTTTGTACACAAAAAATAAGATTTTTTAAATTTAGTACATTTACTGAAGATTTGTTCATGAACAGATGTGAAAAACAAAATATTGTTCTTTCTGTGAAAAGCTTCAGCTTTTGATTGTATAACCTCTAGAATCTCCTAGGGAAATGTCAAATATATTACTTGCAGTAAAACTTCATATTTTGATTTTCTTTACTCCTAACTCTATGTGAATTCAGTCAATTTGAACAACCTTGTAAGTCACACAACAAAAATACAAATCTGACTTATCACTTTTTCTTTCTTTCTAAAATGACTGCAGATTGTAATAGTTTACATTCATGTATGCTTAATTATATAGTTTTGTTGCTCTTGATCTATGTCAACATAAATACATCCACTACACAAGTTATAAGTAACTCAGGGAACATATAGCTCATGTTGTCATGTTGAATGATGTAATACGTGAGATGCTCATGAATGTACATTGTGGTTTAATGTTTTGCTTCATGATGAGTTTTTGTTTTTCATCAATGGGCACATGAGTCAGTCAGTAATGGCACTTTTATTACTTTACTTGCCTCAATTCACTTCAAGAAACTAAAAAAAAGTTATAATGTTGTGTAAAGCTGTCATCAGTTGGTTAGTAAATAAATTTGTTGTTAGTGTTAAGCTCAGCTTCTATTCAGGTTTCCAGTAAGAAGAGTATTGTCATATTGCTACATCTGTATCTGTTAATAAATGTAGTGCATCATTATTTAATGTGTCATACATCTTAAGGAACTCTAATACTTTATTACTTTGTAAATGTGACTTGTTGCTTTAACAGATGAAAGAGGTTTGTAATTTTAAAAATATTTTGTTTATGTGCATTGATATCATATTTGTGTAAATGTTACTTTTACTGGTCTTGTTAAAGATTTGATGTTCCAGCGAGGAAAGAAGATTTCTTTAACCCAGACCAACGTGCTCAAATTGTGGACTTTATTTTGAACCGGAAAAGATTCATTAATAATGGAGAAGGATCTTATGCATTTGGCAAGTGGAAAAAAACATTTCCCATAATATATTTTAACATAATATGTATTTAATTTCCTTTCTGTATAAGTTACTGTACATTGGAATTGCTGAAAATAATTCATAAGCTAAATTTATACTTTTTGAAAATAAATTTGTTTATTTTGAACTGAGTCATTAGATAATCTGGAAGAGAAAACTGAATTTTTTCAATTAATTTTATAAAATATGAAATTCTTTTATGTGTCATGCTTATGTTTTTTCTTTGCATTTTAAAATAACATACTAGTGATGAGTTTATAATAATTAAAATGCTTGTAGTTAGTTTTTCTGAAGGTGCTAAAAGTATAAAAAAAAAAGTTTCCAAACAAAGCAAACTGTTTTAATTGATTTTTGTAACAATTTCTTTAAGTCTTCCAACTGTTCTGAAAGGTTGTTCATTACACTATGTAACAAAATTTTTACTTTTTCTTGTTCCTGGGCAGAAAGTATTATTTCCAAATTGCTTATGCCTATATTAAATGGAAAAGACCTATTTTTCTCTTCAAACTTTGCTTTTGTGACCTGGGAAATGACATTTTCAAATTTACCCATTTTCTAGAATTTTCCAGGTAGATTCAGTGCTGAGTAACTGATAGAAAATTTTCTCGAACTTACAAGAATTTTCTAAAATGTAATAGAACTTACGAGGATTTTCTAGAACATTCTGTAGTAATATATATATACAGGGGCTCATCACTTCAGTTTAGTTCTAGCTGCCTAAGTGAACACATATACCTATCTGATTTTATCAGAGATGGCATCAAGAAGCTGCAAGTATTCTCCAGAAGCATTCTGCTATGTATGTAGCCAATTTATCAAGACAAGAGTGAAAAAGTGCTCTGTAATTGCATCTGCTAAAATGTATGAAGCCTACAAGGCATATTTTGGCATGTCTGTCAGGGATCAAGACAAACCCTGGACACCTCATTTTAGCTGTGAGCACTGCAAACAAATCCTAGAAGGTAAGACAGACAACTTTTGCTTGCTTGAATAGTAAGATTTTATATTATACAAATTTTAGAACTTTTAAAATTTAAATATCTTTCTGTGCACCTCAAAGAGAAGCACAAAAGCATCAATATCTTGCTAGAAGCCTTGAAGTATGATGAGTATGGCTGGTAGGTTATTGGAGACTTCAAAATGGTGGCATTCCTGATGGGTCTCCAAGGAGGCTTTACCAAGTTTCCCAGTTATATTTGCCTTTCAAACAGCAGGGACACTGTAGCACACCACAACAGGAAGCACTGGCCACAACGGACTGAGTTCTCTGTGAGGAGGCACAATCTCAAGTGTGAGCCATTAGTGGACTCCTTACCATTGCACATAAAATTGGGTTTTATGAAACAATTTGTTACAGCTCAGGATAAGGAGTCTGCAGCCTTCAAGTACCTTCGAGACTTCTTCCCTAAGCAGTCTGAGGCAAAGATCAAAGCTGGTGTTTTCATTGGACCACAAATAAAGAAGATCCTGGAGTGCACAGAATTCCTTAAGAAGCTCAGAAGGAAGGGGAAAAAAAAGCTTGAGGCAGCTTTGTTGCAGTGATTTGGGGTTTCTTGGGCATTCACAAGGCTGAAAATTATGTGGAGCTGGATGAGGCTCTGGTGAAGAATTACGGCAAAATGGGCTGCTGGATGTCCCTGAAAGTCCATATTCTTGATGCTCATTTGGATAAATTCAAGATGAACATGGGAGTATACTCAGAGGAGCAAGGCGAGTGCTTCCAACAGGATATACTGGACTTTGAGCGCTGCTACCAAGGAGCATATAACTAAAACATAATGGGAGACTGTATTTGGGGGCTGATACATGAAAGTGATTTACATTACAGTCTCAAATCTCGAAAAACTACTCGCTTCTTAACATTTTTGTTCATTTTTGCATAACTTTAGTATAAATATATGAAAATCTTGATTCATTTGTTGTTTTATTCAGACCTTATGTGAATGAAAATGTGCAAATTTGCCCGTATTTACATCATAAATAGGATAATTTCTAAATTTTACTATCGAGGTGACAAAACCATTTTCTGTACTTTTGTAACATAAACAATTGAGAAATAACACATGCTATCCAGGAACAAAATTTGTGTTACATAGTGTTATGTTTACTTGTAAGAAGGTTTCACACAAAGTACCATCATATACAAGGGGTGATACAAATTTCAGTGTTGAGTACAAATTAGCTTCCCTAAATTATGTTTACTCTTTTGCTGTGACCTCTGCTGTAGGTGATTCAAAGTGCTCGTGCCACAACTTCCTACAGTGTTGTACACAAAAATGAACTAAATACTTTTATGAATAGTCTTTGTTAATAAATTTAGTTTTTGGTTCACTTTTATTTTTTGGCTAGTCAATTTTAACTTCTAAATTTTGAAAAGTAACATTACAAAGGTTGTAAGATTTAACCTTTCTATATCATGTTAGGATTTATTAACACTAACAGTAAGCTACTAAAATTTACATTAATATAGAAACACAAGCTAAACGTAATTACAAGTAAGTATCTGAAATTTGCATTACTTACCTTTTTGATTTACTGATATACCCTTAAATTATTTGGTCCAGCATGGTCAGGTGGACAGGGCACTTGAATTACAGTCTGAAGGTTGTAGGTTTAAATTCCTGTCACACCAAACATGCTAGCCTTTCAACTGTGGTGGCATTGCAGTGTAACAGTCAATCCCACTATTCATTGGTAAAAGAGTAGCTCAAGAGTTAGTGGTGGGCAGTGATAACTAGCTGCCTTCCCTCTAGTCTAAAGTAGGGACACCTAGCACAGATGGCCCTCAAATATTTAGTAGAAATAATGTTAAGAAATCTATTAATTAAAAGTTACCGTGCGTATTTTTAGTGTTAACATTTAAATATCTGTGTCTTAAAATAACATTTGGGTTATGGTTATTCATACTTATCACCATGATATTTAGTTTTGACCTTGCACTGACCAGCTGCTGATTTATTTTCTCATGTATATATGAAACCCCAAGATGGAATGTCCACCGAAACATTTGTCATATTAAGCTTTACAATTTAATAGACTTGTATTTGTTAATGTAGTTTGACATAAGACTGTTAGTGTGCATTAAAAGTTCTGTTATTTATCACATGATGTAAACAGTTAATGAATCTAATTTTATAATATCTCATAAGTTTCAGTTAGATTAAGTTTTAGTCCTAAAATTTAACAGTGCTGAATAATATTCATAATTATAAAAATTAATAGTGATAAATAATATTAACACCCTTTGTGTATGGGGTCAGTCCAATAGGGAAACACCTGTTCGTGTGGAGCTGTAAGTACTAATTTTTATTACAATTCTAAATTTATGACACATTCATTTATGAAATTTGTCAAGCTTTCAGTAACCATAACTGTATTGTACACAAGTTATTAATATTTCTGTTAAAATATTTCCAATAAAGACCTGTCTGAATTTTCAAAGCCTTAAACAAATCAGTCTGAGTGAAGGTTTTCATGCTAAAAAGTAAAAATATATTTCTTTTAAAAGCTGTTTTTCTGACAAAACTTTATATTTTATCTACAATTTTTTCAACCCTAATACTAATAGTAATGAAATTACCAATATGCAGTGAAATGAGAAACTGAAAAATATGAAATAGAATGAACAAACATGTTTTTTCCTCTCTGAATGAATCATTTTGCTAGGTTTTCTATTTTATTCAAAGTTTCAACTTGGCATTTTCCCATACTCTTCTTTTAATTTTATGGTTTCACTGCCTGCCAAAAACTTAGAAGCATAATAGAAATTTAATTAGCAATCTGTCACTTGATCAGAAAAAATATGTGCATCTTTCAAATACATATTTTAGAATTAAACAAATTATCACACTAGAAAAAAGTCCAAAAACCACTATAATGTAACAGGTTTTCTATCAGAGTTATAAACAGGAAAAAAAATTGTTGCATGTTCCAAGTTGAACAATACTGTTCATTAAAAAAACATGTATAAGGTCAACTGCCTAATATGTCCACCAGAAAGAAAGAAATATAGTAAGATTTTTATAAATGAAAAAAATTATATTCTTATTGGCCATAAGTGTGCCCATCAAATAAGACATAACTAACTACCTTGAAATATGTGATGGGTGAAACCTCTGAGTTTGATAAATTCATTCATATTTTGAAAAACATCGAGCATGTAGTAGGTTGAAGTACTTTATTCTTGCCTATAAATATGTATAGTTTGTTTCTAATTGGTTGAAGATTGAAAGCTATATTAGAGAATACAAAATCTATAAGGGAGAATATAAACTGCATACACATCATGTGACTCACACAAGTGAAATTTGAGAATTTTTAAAAATATTTCATTTTGAAATTAATAAACTGAAGCTTAGATAATATTTAAAAAAGTCAATTATGAACTGTGTTAATGCCAGTAGTTAGTTATTTTGTGTTTGCCTCAGTGTTTTAATATCAAGTTACAAAAAACATGCTGTATTTTTCAAACTTAATACAAATCTATAAATACTGTATATCTATTGGCCTGATAGAAAGAATTTTAATGTCATCTCATCTACATAGGTAAAAGCATTTTCACGAGTAGAGGAAAACAGTTTGTATAGAACCAACTCATGAGTTTGTGAATTGTCATTTTTAATGTATTTTCAAATATACAGTATGCAGTAGATAATTTGAAACAATGGAACATAAAATATTAAGCTTATAACTGCTTGCATATATGTTAACCAGTTTTGATGTTGGTCTATTGTTATTACTATAAAAATCCATTGTTCTTTTAAATTACTCATATTATTGCACAATGACTCTTATAAAAAGCTTCAACATCAGTAATAATGAAATTTAAAACAAAAAAGAAGAGAATGGTGAATTGTGGCTTGATGTACAAGTCACTGTTAAAGTTCATTTTGCCATAGATGTTTGTACTTCTCCACAACATTTACCTTCTTTTGGGGAGTCACCGCTTTGGAAGAAGGAAGTTGTAATATTAACACATTAACTGATATATAAAGAAATAGCAGTACATCCATGGAAAACTAAAGAAGTTATGAAAACAGCAAAACTATGGTGTTAGAAAAACATGCAAGTTCAAGAAGTCTTGATAGAAATAAATAAAATCCCTGTAATCCCTGATACAATCACACAGAAATGGAAACCAATGCACAGTTAATTCAAATAATTTCAGCTATGGTCCACTCTGTATTTTATGTAGAAAGTGAGCAACTTTCCCTAATGTTTAGGTCAGTCCTATATAGTTAACATTGTAACAGGCAAAAAGATGTTATATGTTGATACAATATATACAGAGCCTATTGATAATAAACAGTTTGGAAAGAAGTCAGTTAATTCTGCTCTTAGACTGTAACCCACTATAAGTATTGGAGGTGTGTGTGCTTTTTTATTTGGACAATATACTGTACAGGTCATTCAAGATGTTATAAAAACATGTAGGTTCAAGAAGTCTTGATAGAAGTTAATAAAAACCCCATAATCTGAGCAATTTTGAAAGGTGGACCTTTCTTCAGTTACAAATTGGGAATGATGGTGTAGTCAAATAAGTGATATACAAATAAAGGTAGTTTAGTAACATCAAGAAGGTCATCTGGTTTTCCAAGAAATGTCTATTTCTCTATGTTCTGCTGTAGATGTCTCATTTCCAGTGTAATGTAGCCAATGGTGAGAATGTATGTAAAAAAGGTGTTAGGAATATTTTACTTTAGAAATGACTGAATATTTGTATATTTAAAACTGTACTTAAGCATTTAAGAAAAGTAAAAGTGATACCTGGAGACAGGTTGAAAAAGATACACCAATCAGTTTATAAAAACATTATATGAAAAATTATCTTAAACAAATAGTACGTTTAGTAAATTTAGCTTACACATTGCATGAAGAAATAAGCAAAGAATAAAAATTGTTTTTCTGATAAAGATGAAACCACTGAATGAAGATCACTGATTCCAGGTTCTAGATTAATTCCAAACAGTTGAACAGTATTTGAATTAGCAATCCAATAAGCTTCTTTTATTTGTCTGTAAATTTTAATTTTGAATCCTGTTTTCAATGGCTCAACAGAACAGTATAATGAAACCTTATTTCATCAAAAACAGAAAATGAAACTTTGGTAAATAATATGGTTATAGGCTTCCTAAACTACTAAAAAAAACTGTAGTACTTGATAGGTGTGTGCTTGGGTTTGTTACATATGATACGTGGTACCAATGTATGATATCATATAGTGATGAATACAAGTCATTGCAATCACTCTTTACATTGTTTTATTAAATATTGTCATATTTAATTGTTTCATGTCCTACATATTTATACTGTGTTTTTCTCCCATTTTAACAGGAATAACCCAGCTTATCAATGATAATGTGTATGAAGCTGCCTTTCCTTTACGTGAGGTTAGTTAACTTATTGGATTCTTCTTTCCAAGTCTGCTTGATGTTGATAAAGTATTGTGAAAGTACAACTTTTCATGGTTGTTATACTGCACAACCATTGAAATTCTGTCAATTTTTCATATGTTAAAAGTGTTGTCCACAGTTATTTCTACAGTCAGTGTGTATTATTCAGTATTATTCTGCACTTATATCAGATTTATGACCTGATGAATTTGTGTAATAGGGTTTCTTCTGTAGTTTGTTGTTAATATTATTTTCCAGTAAAATGCACTTTAACATATTTTTATTAGTTGTCATTATACTTGGAGATGTTTCACTTCATGTATATGTAAAATAACAGTTATGTTGATAATTTACTTGGACGTATTATTAGGGCGAATGTGATTCTTCAGATGACAAAGCTCCTCGGAAATGGTTAATGAACAACTGGGCTTCATTTTCAGCAGTATGTAAAAAACAACCTCTTGATGACATCAAGTGAGTGGTAATAAATAATTACCTGGACAGAATTTATTTATTTAATATAAACATCACTTGGTAAAAGTTTTGAGCATTACCTAAAGATTGAAATTACCAAATAAACATCTTATACATGTACGCCATGTTTAAAGTCTTGGTTGGTGTGTTACTCATATTGGTTGTGTTTAGAAAGAGATCATTCCAAATACAATAATTATATATAAGGAGAGTCAGTCATGATAGGATGGAGAGAATTCTCTTGTGTTGCTAATGTATTATTTTTATTGAGCTATAAAATTGTATAAAAGTGTGGTGATAATCAAAATAGTTGTAGATCTAATAGTATTAATATGTAGTTAATCAAATGTTTCTACTATATAATATAGTTTTAATTTCTGAATTTCAAAAGTGAAATTATTTTAATTTGTAACATCTTAGTGTTCACATTTCTGTATCACATGATGGCACTTGTTTTTTCCAAATTGCTCAACTTAGATAATCTTTTCACTTGTATTTGATTGACTGAGATTGAATACAACTTTCAGACTTGCAGATTTTGCTAATACATAACATAATATTATAGTTACCAAGCCATCCCATAAAGCTCTGTTCTCTTACATAGTCTTTCAAAAATGTCAATAATTCTCTCTCTTTCTGTCTTTGACATTTGCTATTACATTATTGATAACCAATAGAAAATAAATATTTAATATTCTGTTTTATGTATAATGCCATCTTGTTCACAGGATGGCTTTTAAGTTTTTCGGAACATAGATTCAAAGCTGCTATCACTAAGTTTAGTTTAACCAGCTAAAGAAATTGTTTTAATGCACAACATCTGGTTAGAAAACCAGTTAAATTGTAATAATTATAGGACACTGTATGTTTTGTGTTTACTAGTGTTTGTGCTCTAAATTATGTATTTGAAATTAATAAATAATTTGGTAAAGTACTAAAATCAGCCCCATTCAAAATTTGGGCTAGCATCTCTCAACACTGTCTTTGACTGCAAACAAAATTACCACATTCACAACTAACTACTAGATTTTTGTTATTTTTTATGTACATATTTTGTTTGTTATAAAAGTAACAAAAAATACTTGATAGGTAACATAAAAAATATAAACAAAAATAGATTAATTTTTTTGCAATATATGTATATACTATGAAGATCATGTGTATTACATAATTTGATGCTGTAACTTGAACTAAGTGTATACAGGGTGATTCCCAGCTTGTTACATAGGTTTAGTATATAGAAAGTTGTCATTTAACTGATGCAAGCTTGATGTTAGTCAGGATGAATAATGTTAAGCTTCTGTTGTAATCTGCAGGGATTTTAGAAAGGAAAAAGATTATTTCTTTTTGGTGTGGTTACAAGGTTAAACAAATGGCCTAAGCTCATGTAGTGTAAGAGTAGAGAAAATAACACAACATATAAATTTTTATCAAAAATAACTTGATATTCAATTAGAAGATTTTAGAAGCTATGCAAATGAAATTTGAAAACTGTAATATTAAAAAAATATATATATTTTTAATTTTAGCATGAAAATCACCTTGCTTTCATACCAGTCAGAATTTAAAGTTGAGACAAATCTTTATAAAAAAAAAACAAAAAAACTTATGGATGGATGTTTTGCAGTTTGTCTTCAGTTATTGTATCCCCTATATTTTATTTGATAAGAATCACTTCAGTGTTGGTTCCTTTCATTTTTTTCAGGGAATATTTTGGAGTGAAGATAGGCTTGTACTTTGCCTGGCTTGAATTTTACACCTATATGCTGATTCCAGCTTCAGTAGTAGGGGTGTTGTGTTTTCTGTATGGGTGTCTTACCTTGTCGGGTGATGCTCACAGGTATGAATAAGGGGGAGAAAAAAGATAAAAGTTATCAAACAGTTTATTATTTTTATAACTCATGTTTGATCATTTTCTAAATTATACCTTAGATAAACCTGTTAGTTAGAGCTAGGTGATTGGTGGATTGTGGTAAGTTGATTAATCATTAGACTAATTAATCAGTGTTCAGCTTATTAATTATTTTTGCACAAGATGTTTATAGCTGGAATAATTGCAAAGTATAATAATTGGAACTAATAATTTTGATTGGTTGATATGTTTTGAACCATTAATTTACTTTAAAATATTTTTAATAATTTTTATGATAAATTGATTTAAACATAATTTCAGTTAATCAGTTATTTTATGTGGCATTATCATTTTAATTGATACTTGTATATTAAGATTGATTTGGATGTTGTGCTGTACTGTGTTTATTCTATGAACTTAAAACAAAACTGCATTTTTTTTTTCCACAGTAAGGACATTTGTGAAGACTACAAAGACGTCATTTTGTGTCCTCAGTGTGATGTAGAGTCATGTAGATATAGAAGATTAGGCCAGACATGCACTTTTGCAAGAATAACCCATCTTTTCGACAATGGTGCTACTGTATTTTTTGCTCTTTTTATGTCACTCTGGGGTAAGTATTATAGATTTACATGTTAAAGCTGAAGAGGAATAAATAGTATTTTTTCTTTAGACTTTATTTCAGTTTTTAACACCTCAGTTTGACTTCATAATTTTAATTTCAGCACAGGCTCAATCTGTTGTACTGACCTTACAACCATTTTGTGTTTGTTATAGTTTTTATGCTATAAAGCTTTTAAAATGGGTAGAATATGTTTATAAAATATTGGACAATTAGCATTAGATCTTTCATACACAAAATATCAGATGTTTTGTTATTTAGCTTGAGACTTTTCTAAGTAATGCTTTTCTTTTGCCTATTTTCTTTTTGCATGTTGACTATACAACATGTGGAGTAATTTTGATTTTAAGATTAAAAATACTTGTATGTATTCGAAAATGTTCAAATTTCACATACAGAATTTTTATAACTTCCAGATAATTATCAAACATTTTTGTAAAGAAAAAAACTTAATGTTTTGTACGTTATTTTACTAATGAAACTCTGTATGGGCTTGATAGATTTGACCATTATAAACAATTAGCAAATTAATATAAATAATGCTTGTTTTCATTCTAGAATAACTACAAATTATAATAAGTATAAAATAGCTTAAATTTGATAACATTATACATTTATATACAAGGGGAGTAGCAAAAAGTGCCCTTCTCGTAAATGTTGTTAATTTATTTGAGATCATATTTGAACAGATCTCATGAAGTGCATTTTACACATTTTTCTCTTATCTAATAAAATATATAACAAATTAACAGCATTTTCAAGGAGGTCACTTTTCTTGTCCACCCCCTGTATATATATTTATTATTTTTATTATATTGATCTTTCAACTGTGTCTGGATAACAGTATAGAAGTTACAATGACACGGTGCATGTGTGCTCATGTTACCATATCCAGTAATATAAAACTGACCTTTTCAAAGGACCTGAATTTTGAGAATGCACCTCACTAAGAAAAACTTCATGAGGTGTGTAATAATGGATGCCCATAGCAAAAAGGTTACTTCAACATCAAAATGCCCAACATTGTGTATCTGCAATACTTGAAATGGCCTTAATTTCAAACAAACATAAAGCACATCAAATTTGCTACACATTCAAGACTTCAAACCTCCATAACAGAAATCTCACATCAAACACTTCAAACTAATTCCAAAAGCATGTTATTACTTTGAGATTTCTTAGTCTGTAATTTGGCACTTTTCAAAGAAAAAGAAAACACTTTACAAAATTTTTTATTAGTAGCACTTTGTTGAACAAAAATTGTTGAATTAATTATTATAAGTCATATCAGTTTAAAGAGTAATTTATATTTTGTTGTAATTTCTGTCTTTACTGATGATAAACTTTGTCACTTTGTTTTTATTTACTTTCAGCTGGAACATTTTTCGAATTGTGGAAAAGGTATTCGCCAAAAATTACACACCACTGGGATATGACTGGTTTTGACACTTTAGAGGTAATGTGTACTTTTACCATAGTAATTAACTTTGTCACAATGGGCTTGTGTATTTAACATGAACTTGTAACCATGGCAGTATACCTACTGTCATTCTGAAGGTACTAATTGTGTCATCACAAACTTTGACAGTAAGCATAAAAATATTTTAATTATATGTTGTCAGAGTGTTGACTGTTTCCGAGTGCAAAGTGATTTTTCATGTTAAAATTAAAAATACTTCATCTGAAAATTTTCAAGTTTCACTTGTGTAGTTTTTAAAACCTCCTTAATAAATATCAAATGTTGTTGTTTGTTTTCAGTAAAAAGTTTATTTTATCTGTTATTTCACAAACTATAACTCTTTAAATGATCAGTCAGTTTAAACACCTTCATAACCACCATAAAAATCATGAAATAGTTGTAAATTACTTTTTTATTTTTCAAACTGTGATATGAAACTGACAGTTTATTCTAAATAACTAAAAACTTGTTACAACATAATCTGTTTATTCTTAATCATATAGTTTTATTGCCTTTTTAACCACGTGTAACTATCAATCGTTCCTTACAAGTTTTAAATCACTTGGTGAACATACAGCTCATGTTACCCTTTGAATTACGTTAAACAGTATGAAGAAATTGCTATTCTCTATTTTAGCAAATATAACCTCATAAATTTCTAGTTTTTACATTTTAGTTACTTTTATAATAGTAAATAAAGAATATTCATGAAAAATATACCACTTACCAGCATCTTTTTTTTTCGTTACTGTTGACTTTCAGTGAAACTTAAGCCTACTTTTTAATACTAACAGCACTACTACACTAAATGCCCCCTTTCCTGCTAGTACAGCTGTGTCTATGGGTTTATAGCGCTAAAATCAGGAGGTTCAATTTCCATTGGTGGGCTCAACAGATAGCCCAATATGACTTTGCTATGAGAAAAACACAAACACACCATATTAAATATATTTTATTGAACTAAATACTGTACTTAAGAACATGGAATGATAACAACAAAAAAGCATATAATGTCCAAAACTATTTCAGTTTTTCTGGTTTTCTATCAATGCAGTAAGAGCTGTTAAGACTTGAGCTAAGCTCGTCAACGTGTGTCCCGTGGAAATAAAGTTTGAATTGAAAGAAGTGAAATATACAGTTCCCTCTACAGAGAACAGTGGAATACAATATGTAATTTGATAGGTTAAAACTTTGGCTTTCTATTGGACATAAATGATATACAACATCAGAGAGAACTATTGGTAATTTGTGGAATAGAGGCTGTGATAGGTGTGCATGCCAAAATGACTCTTAATTTCCTTGTGGATGACATCATAAACAAATAAGATAGAAAGCTGTAAAATATTTGCCTTGCCTGAGTAATAACTACCTTATAATAATTAATTTATATAAATTATTTAATTCTTGGAAGAGTGATAAGTAAATTGTAGAAGGAAGAATCTGAGAACTTAAATACTATTAAAATATGATTCAATAATTACATCATGATTCAAAGTTTACTTTATACATTGATAATAAACTAGTGTAATTAAATATTTGATTTAACTCTGTAAAAGGTTGTGACATATGCACTGTGACCTACTTGATGCAAAATAGTTAATGACTCTTAATTCAAGTTTATTGGTTTTAATAATTTCATGCCTTTTGCACTTTCTCTACATTTATCATGTACTTTTCCACTAGTTTCAGCTTTGGATTTGCAATGTTTTGTCTGCTGCGATTCATTTTTTTTATTCTCTTAGAAAAATAATCTTGACACTTTTTTGTGGTACTTCATAATTCTTTGAATTTTCCCTTTTTTGTCTCTGTTGTTATATAACCAGGTTGGTTGTATCCTGCCCCATGGGCAAACAGAAACAAAATTAAAGATTATAGATTGTAAACTTTAAAATACTTAGAGTTGAAATTTATTCAATTAAAAAAATATTCACTTAATTCTATGCATAAAATTTGTTTTAAACTACAGGTTTTGATTTTGGGTTGATTTCAGCGTGCTCTGAACAAGAGCATTACAGTTTGTGAATTTGCTGAATCATAGCCCTCTAGATGGAAGACATGTAATATGTTTTTGAACAACATGTTGCTGACATGAACCTTGCAACTTTAGTACAGTTGTAGTTTTATTGGTTTTATTAGCCAACAACCAAGTCTTAACTTCTGTTGTCATCTTATGATGTAAATTGTCTTTATCTCAACTTTAAGAAAACTTAGGCTAATGGGTTAATCTTATCAAAATCCCATTTCCTGTTATTTTCAACTGTGTAAACTAACTTTGCTTCCAGTTAAGCAGAGAATCACAGAGGTCAGTGATAAAAGTTTAGTATGGTGAAGAAAATATGAACAGCTACTACACTTGTAGTTCTGATCATTTTAAAATTGTGTAAAATCAATCTAAGAAACTTCTTGAATGGTTAAAGGTCACCAGTAAAATGGAAAAGTAACAAAGATATTTATAAACTAATATAAAATAAATTTAAACTTATTAAATAGATTAAATGAAAGCATTCTGTTTAGCAGCTAAAAAATTGCTGGTTTGATTATTATTTTTACTATGATAAAAAATTATTTTAATTGTACATTGATCTTTACAAAAACACCAAAACTGTGTGAAGTGTTCTTTAGAACAAAAACTTTGTAATACTCTAAAATGAAATCTTTATGGAAAAGATTTACAAGGATATAGAAAAGTAAAATAATTAGTAATTTAAAACCAGTATATAACAAAAAGTAAGACATTTTAATTGGTTTTTTAAAACATTTACAAAGAAACTTTAAAACATCCACAGTAGAGAATTCTTAAAATTCTCAAATAAAAATAAGTTATTAAATTATTATAAAATCAATGTCATCTGTTAAATTTTGCTCAGAATTTGCATAATTGCTTGCAATAGTTTTGTGTTTTTTGAAATGCTATGAAACAAACCATACAACATATGTATCAGATTGATACACCTGATTGTTCCCCTCGGTGTGGATTCCTGTACGTGGTGAGGGGACCTCCCAGGGAAAGTTCTGTTCTGTCTGGTTACCTTCTCTTGGGATCTAAACATCCACCCACGTGTTTGCCATGCATGGCGACCTGTGAATGGGAGGAGAGGAGTGGATCCTGGTGGTTGAGGGGTCCAACCCTAACACACCACTTTGGCCTCAAATTCCTGTAGACGGGCAGCCTTTGGGTGGCACACCTTGGGTCATTCGGCTGGTCCACTTGGGCTAGAGTCAACCAAGTACCAGTGTTGGAAGTTCTCAACGGGTGTTGTGGACATTGTGCCTGATGCTGGTGTTTGGGTATAGTGCTCACGAAACCCTGGCGTTGCTGCATTGACCTTGCATGACATTGTAGTGTGTCCCCTCGTAGGGCTCCATGGTGGGTGGGGTCAGTGGGTACCGAAATTTTTCTTTTTCCCTATGGATCCTTCTTCAAAAAATTTGAATAAAATAGTGAAAAAACAATCAATAGGTAAACGACCACGTCTTGAAGACTCTGAGCAGCAATCTTCAACATCTGTAACGCACGTACCTCATTTTCTTATATTACATTCTCTTTCAGAAAAACCTTTAGGGCAAATGTCCCCCTTTTTTATTCAGAAGGGACTAGAGGGTCTTGCTGGCTCTCCAAAGTCAGTAAAGAAGCTTCGATCTGGAGAAATATTAGTTGAAACATCTACAACCCAACACAGCTAATTCCTCTTGAATTCAATGGCAATTGGAGATATACCTATTGAGGTTACCCCTCATGCTACCTTGAATTCATCACGAGGAGTTATTGTTGAGAGGGATTTGAAGAATGTCCCTGAGTCAGAGATTCTCACTGGTCTCTCCACTCAAGGAGTTTCTGCAGTGAGGCGCATCTCCACTCGCAAAGATGGAGTTACACTACCAACAGATACCCTCGTTTTGACATTTACATCATCACACGCACTTGCCACCATCAAGGCAGGTTATCTAATTTGCAGGGTACAGCCATACATTTCAAACCCCGTCCAATGTTTCCAATGTCAGAGGTTCGGCCACTCAAAGACATCATGTTATGGTTCCCTGATATGTGCTTGTTGTGGTGGCAAGGACCACGATGCCTATGAATGTGACATGGACCCACATTGCGTCAACTGCAATGGTTCTCACCCTTTCTACTTTCGTTCTTGCCCAAAATGGTTGGAGGAAAAAGAGGTGCAGCATTTGAAAACGACTCATAACATTAGTTATCCTGAGGCTCCGAAATTGCTGCCGCCACTCCATCTCGGACATATGCTGCTGCATTTCGTTCCACAACTACTGTGGGAGTGCAGACAGATCTCTCTGTGCCTACAAGAGAATCTTTTTCAAAACAAATGAAAAGTTTTTTGACCTCCATGGTTAAAAAGGTTGAATCAACTTCCACACCCATCTCTGTTCCTCCCATACATTCCAACAAACCTCAAGATCCACGTCCTTCAATTTCAAATACAGGCATTTCTTCTGATACATCTTTTTCTACCACCCCAAGAGGCAAAACAATCATTCGTTTGCGTCCTCAGTCACTGGAATCCCCTTCCAATAACAAAGACCTGCCCAATTGACCCAGAGCAGGATCCATGGAGGTTGATAGACCTCCTCCGACTAAGGACAGTAAGGAAAAAAGACGTGGTCGTAAACAGAAGAGTTCTCCAGCCACTTTGCCTACCCGTCATTAAAAATGGCTACCTTGATATAATGGAACTTCTACCACCAGTTCCAAGGTCATATGGGACAGGATTCGAAAGGTTAGTGGGCACTACAATTCTGTCCCCCTCTCGATCTTACTCTCTGATGGTCAGGAGGTGGCTGATGTCCGGAGCATTGCTGATACTATAGATGAAAGCTTTTGCCGGGTATCTAGCACTTCTGCTTCTTCTTCCACCTTCTTGGCCATCAAGACTCGGGCAGAGTGTTCACCTCTTTCCTTTCGAACTGACTATCTCTTTGACTATAATTGCCTCTTTACGCTGGTGGAACTGAAAATGACCCTTCATCGGTCTGGCAGTACATCTGTTGGACCTGATGTTGTACACTATGACATGCTGCACCATCTATCTCCTACTTCTCTTGATGTCCTTCAAATTGTCTTGAACTGGATCTGGCAGGAGAATGTTTTTCCTGATGCCTGGCACCAGGCTATTATTTTACCTTTCTCTTAACCAGGGAAAGATCCCAAGATTCCTTCAGACTACCGTCCAATTGCTTTGACGAGTTGTCTCTGTAAGACCTTAGAAAGGATGGTTAATGCTCGTCCTGTTTGGTTCCTCGAATCAAACAACCTCCTCTCGCCCACCCAGTGTGGGTTCTGACGACAGCACTTCACCACTGACCACCTAATTCGTCTTGAAACATCAATCAGAGAAGCCTTTCTCAAATGCCAACATCTTGTATCAATATTCTTTGACATTGAGAATACTTGTGACACAACATGGAGGTCTGTCATTTTGCAAGACCTCCATACATATGGGTTACGTGGCCATTTACCCATGTTTATTAAAAATTTTAATGGACAGGAGATTCCAAGTTCGTGTGGGTTTGACACTTTCCCGTTTTTTTGTACAGGAACTTGGAGTCCCTCAGGGCTGTGTTTTGAGTGTCACACTTTTCAGTATAAAGATAAATGCCATCACTGAACAACTCCCTCTCACTGTTGCGAATGGGCTGTGTGTCGACGACTTTTACATCTCATGTCAGTCATCAAACATGAGATATATTGAGCAGCAACTACAAACTGCCCTCAATCGTGTACTGAAGTGGACTATGCCGAACAGCTTTAATTTTTCTCTCTAAAACCATTTGCATGCACTTTTGCTGCCAACGAGGTATTTACTCTGATCCTGAACATCATATCGGTGAAGTTTCGCTGCCAGTGGTCCCTGAGACCAAGTTCTTGGGGCTTATCTTTGACCTAAGCTGACCTTTATACCACACTTAAAGCAGCTACGGGTCAAATGCACAAGAGCACTGAACATCCTCCATGTCCTCTCTACTGCCAGTTGGGGAGGCAGATCGATGCTCTATGTTAAAGGTATATCGTGCTCTTATTTGATCAAAACTTGACTATGGATCAATGGTCTATGGCTCTGCCAGACCCTCAGCCTTAAAGATGCTGGACCCCATTCATCACCAAGGACTTCAACTCTGCACTGGGGCTTTCTGCACCTCTCCAATTCAAAGCTTATATGTTGAATCTCATAAACCTTCTCTGCACCTTCACCGTTTGCAACTATTTTTACTATATTCTTTGAAACTTCGTTCCTTACCAAAGCATCCCACCTGGGGATGTTTTCCTTCCTCAGTGGGTCGTACTTTTTCAGAACAGACGATCTGCTATTGCTCCTTTTGGCCTTCGCATCCAGGTGCAATTGGATAAATTGGGTCTGTCCTTGGATAACATTGCAGAATCCACAGGTCAGCCCATCCCACCATGGCTTATTACATCCCCCAAATGTGACCTTTCTTTCAGTCATCTGAAAAAGGCAGATACTCCAGATTGGAAGTACTGTCTTTTGTTTAATGAACATCTTTCAAACAATCATTCCATTCCAATTTATACAGATGGTTCCAAATCAGGTAATTCAGTGGGCTTTGCCAAGGTTTGCTGCGGTTCGGTGGCTGCGCCCAGAATCCCCTCTAAAAAAAAAAAAAAAAAACAGACTGGCCCATTTCTCATTCACTGCTACTTCTATCCAGTTTTTCTGGATATCAGGCCATGTTGGTATTCATGGGAACGAGCTTGCAGACACGACAACTAAATCTATCTGCTCCGGCACTATCACCACTATGCCTATTCCGTATATGGACTATGGTCCTGTATTCAAGGCTCAGCTGTGTGCCAGCTAGCAGTCCACTTGGAATGAGCAATGCGACAAGAAGCTTTTTCAAATAAAACCCTATATTGGGCTTTGGCCATCTAGCTTTCGTAAGGTTTGGAAGGAGAAAGTTGTTCTAACTAGACTACGCATTGGTCACAGTTTTTTAACTCATAGTTTTCTTTTATCTGGAACTGTTACACCAGTGTCTAGCTTGTGTAACAAACACTCAAATCACTGTAAGCCACATTTTACTTTCTTGTTATCGTTACGACTCTCAATGGCAGCACTATTTTAAACATGTTTTTTCCCAGGGTTTATCTGTAATATTGGACAGTGTTATTGGTGATGGTGACACTGTCCACCTTGATAAAGTTTTTAGTTCTTTAATGACCATTAATCTTTTTATCTTATTTAAGTGTTGGATATTTATTCATTACACCTTTTTAATTGTGGCTCCCTTTTCAAAGTTTCAATCTCCCTAATTCAATTTGAAATTGGAAGATGGCCATAACATTAAATAACTCGACACCAGGACTGGAAAGGCCAACTTCAGGTGACTAACACTGCTGTTTGAACTATCCGTTTGAACTACCCATTAGTTGTCCTTGTGAGTTGTTATTACAATTTTGCTGCATGTCTTTTAACACTTTTATTACTTTACTTTTTGATACTAGCCATAATGACACACAACCCGGAACTAAGACTGGAAAGGCCAGCTTCAGGTAACTGACGGTGGTTCATGTACTTACCTGTTAGTCTTCCTGGTGGGTTATGATCATTACCATTCTGTTACAGAAAGTCCTTTACAACTTCTCTTACTCTGCTTTCTCTCTTAACATTGTAGACTAGGTGTCAAAATTGGTTTTATGCTTTTTCTGTTTTTCAGTGGTGTTTTGTTTTACCTTCATTTCCTTTTCTGTATTTTACTACATTTAATTTGTTTTCACCTATTTACCGAACATTTGGCGCAGATAGCCGAGCTGCTTTGTGTCATAAAACACTAAATCAATCAATCAATCACATGATTGTTTTTGAGTAAATGAAGTCAGTTTTGTCCTTGTTTTCCTGCCTTGATTGGGCACTCAGGACTTTTAACTTTGTTTGTTTCCAGTATATTTATAGATACTCTCTAGTATTTCCCATTGAACATCTTTTCAAACTCTGTCTTATAAATATGTTTGAATGTTCCCTAGAGGTATTCTTTTGAGAAAGTTTCTCAAAAATACATGTTTAAAAATGTAAATTTCTTAACACAAAGATACAATGTCATACCTGAACTGTTGATCATAATGTGGTTTGTTTTATATCACCAGGAACATCCAAGACCAGAATATTTAGCTAAGTTATCAACAGTAAAGAAAAGGAAAGTAAACTTTATTACAGGGGTAAGAACATCACTATTATCAATTTATAATAAACATCAAAACAAAAATCTGACGTTTTGTCCAGTTTTTTTCACCATTTGTCTTGTTTTTATACAACCCTAGAGATATCTGTTGATGGTGATTTTACAGTGTTGTAATTGATTATCAGATTATAAGTTATATGATGACAACAAAATTAAAGATGTGAAGAAGTACAGTAAAAGTGTTTGGTATTGGATTTACAACAAAACGTAACTAAATATACTCTATCAAACAAAATTAACAAGCTATGTATTTTTTGTATGAATTTTTTCTTAATATTATTGAAAATTATTAAACTTAAAAAGGCCCTATTCTTCTTGAAACAGTTATTTTGGGTAAATGGTCTTCAAAGGTATAATTTAAAAAGGGTGATAAAACACTTATTTTAAATAACTCAATATAAATGCACTACACGTAGTTTAAAAGATAGCAAAGTATAAAAATAGATGTTAATAATAAAGGTTTAAAAGATCTTGATAGAACGTTGTTTGAGATTGAAAGTTTAAAATGTCAACTTTTATCCTTGTTTTGAAATATTTCTCGTTTGAAGTTCTCGGCCCGGCATGGCCAGATGGTTAAGGCACTCGATTTGTAATCTGAGGGTCACAGGTTCAAATTCCTGTCACACCAAACATGCTTGCCCTTTCAGCCGTGGGGGTGTTATAATGTGATGGTCAATCCCACTTATCATTGGTAAGAGAGTAGCCCAAGAGTTGGCAGTGGGTGGTGATGACTAGCTGCCTTCCCTCTAGTCTCACACTGCTAAATTAGGGATGGCTAGTGCAGATAGCCCTCATTTAGGCAAAATTAAAAACAAACCAAATCATTTAAAGCTTAATAAATTTTGTCCTTTTTTACAAAAACAAACAGGTTAGATGTTCCAATACCTAAGTTGTGGTTTTATTTTCCCCTTCAAAAATAGTGTAAATTGAACTTCACAAGGAATATTACAGCAGGTTTTTATCAGTTCTGGTTCTTTTTCTAAGGCCACATGTTTGAACTTTATTTCTTACAAGTTATGAAAATTCATTACTTACTGATATGTTTTTCTAAATGCTTCTGTGATATACACTGTAACAGGTAAACGAACCATATGTTTCCTTTTGGAAGAGACGAATTCCATGTACCATATTTTCCTGCTCTATGGTGTTACAAGTTGTAAGTATTTATTTGTGAATTAATTTGAAGTATATAGGTGTGTATACTGAAGTTATGTGAACATTTTAGATTGCAGATTCAATAAAGAATCCATTTTGAGACCAATGAAGTTTAGAAACAGGTTCAATAGGTAATGAAAACTTTATTTAACACGGTAACAGTGTTTGGACAAAGTTTGGTCTTCAGTGGGTATAAGTAATTTATCTAGATACAGGAATATGTGTGTATGTGTACAATATTAAAAATTATTAATTTAGAAAGGGGTATAGGGATCATTAAAAACGTTGAATCAAAATATAAAAATTGTATTTTCAAGCTGCCAACTGGGGACTGTTAAAAAAGTAAACAAACTATTTTGTCCCCATTAAAATTGATAAGTACTGTAGACATGGAGTTAAAAGAGGGATTTATAGCTTGATATAATACAGATATTACTTCCAGCTGTATTTATTTACTTTTTTAGAGTATTTAGCTGTAGGCTGGACAATACAGTCTCTGTATTTTGATCTAGGTTGTTTCTTTACTTTTCTGACAGTCCCTGTTCTCCCTTTTTAAATGTATGAGTTTTAATTATATTGTTACTTAAGTTTTTAATTTTTTATATTCGTTTATGGAGAATACATTCTAAACTTTACAAGTGCATGTGAATTCAGTTGAATGTTACATATTTTTTAACAGTTTACTATTGCTTATGCTTTATGTTCCACTCATCCACCACATATTGAAAATAAATAACAAATGTGCAAGAGAGAATAAACATAATTACTGGTATACACCTGTAACAAAGAAAATGTAAAGTTGTTCTCAAAGAACCATTGTGAAGGCAAAGATTGTATGATCACAAATTTAATGACTAACTTCCATCAGCTTGTACTATTATGTAACAAAAGATGAACAGCAACAAAGGAATCTCATCAGAATGGAATGTTTCTTTTAATATAATACAACAAAGGTTAATGTAACATAAACAGACACAGTAACATGCTTACTTTGATAGGTTTACATAACAAATATGTTTGTTCTTGAACATCCTGCTGTGTACAAGTGTTTGTTAGAATGAGGAAGCACAAATAATGCATTCAGTGGCACAGTTTGCTAAGTTGCTAATTATCAACATTTATTGGCACTACCTATTTAAAATTGCAATAGCTACATGAAAGTGTGATATGCAGTGGTAATAAATACTGAATACCCACTTGTGACTTCTGCTAAGTATAAAAGACAGTAGAAAGAATCACCAATATTGTATTGAATGAGGACATCTGTTATGGTAATCATCCAGTGTCAAAAACCTGTTGAAATATTGTCAGGAAAATAAACTTGGAGACAATAAACTTGAGTAATGATGAATAACAGTGGCTTGAATAACAATATGCAACATCAGAATCTCCTGATTTTGTTGTAGCTGTTTCCAATAAAAACACGAAAATGCACAAGCTGTAGTTTCCAACTAATGCACATGCTAGTAAAACACTGGAATTTTTTTATGGCTGAAAGTGAAGGACTTAGAAAATTTCACAGCATGACATAATTAAGGATGGGGAAGTAAGTTTAAAAGTACTGTCAATTTCTTGCAGAAATCTCAGTGGAGTCCTGTAACACATTAAATATCATTTGGAATAATTTTATACTGGAATCAAAATGGGAATTTGTAGCTTGAGTTAAGCTGTCAGCAATAGATCTACAGTTTTGTTTGCTTACATTTTTTTGTAATCCCTATTTGTGGATTTTAAATACCTAGTTTTTAATTATCTGCTGTGTTGACTTTTTTAATGCACAACAATGAGAAAATGTGTTTAGAGTGAGACATGACTCCCACTAGGTACATATAAAATTATTCCAAAAGAAAAACAGCTCTTTCAAATAAAACGAGTGTGTTTAAAACATCTCTTTAAATAAAGATTTGTGTCTTTTGAAGTACTTATTTACCAAGGTTTTGTGTAAACTTGTTTAACATGATTCCAATATAAAGGCAGCCACTCGGAACAACGTTGCATCTGTTATGTACTTATAACCACATAAGTCAACTTTCAGTGTAAAATAATTAATTTTTAAGTAAGTTATGGGCATCCACAGCATTCCATATAGCATATCTGTCTACATTTTGGTTCAAAATACTCAGTTGATTTTGCTGTAGTTTTGTATTACAATAACATGAATAATAATACGATCGAGTGGGTGAATTTTAATTTTGTCTCACAATCATGAAATCATGTATTTTTTTTATTATCAATCTTTTGGTGGTCCAATCTATTTACAAGAAAGGTTTTCAGTGGTGTTTCAAGAATGAGTCTACTTTTAAAATGTTTTTTATTTTCCAAATGATTACAGATCACTCAAAGGCCTAGTCGAGATATCTTAGTACCACAAGTGGTACTGTTTTAGAGTAAGGCTGCATTCTTAAATTAAGATGACTTTTGATTCTTTGTTTAAAGAAAAATTGTTTTTAAAAGATGAGCTTTGTAAACTTGGGAGGATTTTTTATTCAGGGAATTCAGTTTCCAATTTTCTGCTGGTTTCTGCAATATAGCATTCTAAACAGTTATTTCTCATTATTATGTCTCCACAGAAAGATGTACTGTATTTTAAGATGGCTGGTATGGGTATTAACACTTTTATTAAAATAAATTAGAGAACAATGTTTCAACCTTCTTAAGTCTTTTAGGCTTTCAGGTTAACAAAGAGTTTTAATACCCATACCAGCCATCTTGAGATACATTTTCACTTCATGTGGGTTCCTCATCATCATGAGAGAGATATACTTTTTCTATTGTTTCATCTTCCAAACCCCTTTTCAGTTGACTGCCATACCTTCATATCTTGGCAGATTATCTTGAAACTTGTTAGGGTTTTACTTTTATCCAATATATCCAGTCAGTATTTTCATTTTTTGATTGTCTTTTTTAAGGGGTGAAATGTCAAAAATCCTAAAAATATATATTTGGGGCTCTTGTGCAGTTATATTTACAGCAATCTAGAAGACAACTGGCACAAATATAAATATTCATGAGTTAAATACAATGACAAACAAAAGTAGCTGGAGTTGTCCATTTCTCCTTTTTTTTTGGGGGGGGGGGTAAGAGATCTGAAAAAGCATAATTTAGAGATATTTGTTGATCATTTAATCAGCCATATTTTAACCAGTTTACATGGTATCTGGTACAAAAATGGTATCTGAAAAAGCATAATTTAGAGATATTTGTTGATCATTTAATCAGCCATATTTTAACCAGTTTACATGGTATCTGGTACAAAAATATTTTTATACAAGTTCCACATATTAACAAACAAAAATGGTGAAATTGCCCATTTTTAGTAATTATAAAATGGATTAAGATGCCACAAAAAATCATAACTTTAAAGTTGTTTGATCAGTTGCAGGTTTCACGGTTTTTGTTTTATCATATCCCACAAAACAATTTGCTGCCCAGAAAATATAGCTAAAGACTTAGTGAACCACTCTGTAAAAAGACAAACAACCTTCAATTGTGTGAAGAAATCTGGACTTTAACTGCCAGACTCCAGTTATAGAGTGCTACAGCAAAGTGTTTTTTTTACGTTCCCTGAAACTGTATTTTAAGTTTATTTAAAAACTGTCTGACAAGACTATTACTTAACTAAAATTATAAATTGAAACATAACTTCTCAAACAGTGGAATAAAGTGAATGTGTAATCTGAAGAAAGATACAAACATTAAAATTTTGAAAGCTGATAAAGGCAACATTAGTGTAATTATGAACAACAGAGAATGCATTGACTTTTTTTCCCATTTTTTGTTTATTACATGTATATTCTCTGTTACAGTAGCTCTTTGTGCAGGGATTCTTTATAGACTTAAGATATTATGTTTTTATTCTTTAGGTTACAGTAGCTCTTGTTGCTGTGGTTAGTGTGATTTCTTACAGAATATCCATTCAAACTGTACTGTACTTCACTTTGAGTGGCAATCAGACACTTACCAGCATGGTAACTCTCACTACCTTAGTCACAGCTGCACTGTTGAACCTTGTATGCATAATGATCTTTAACCTGGTAGGTCATTTGAATAAGAAAAGTAAGGGATATGAAATTCACCTATTTCTAGTTGTGTAAAATGTACTTTTTATGGCTTTATTCAAGATGATATGGATCAAATACCTGCTTATAGTGATATGTAAGCATATTATTTTTATTTTTATTTTTTTACTTTGATTTCTTAATGACTAAAAGGAAATGTTATATGTAATTACTTGTAAAAAAATTTTAGGCTTGTGTCTTTTCAGTTGTAAATAATGTAATGGTTTTCATGTTTGTATTTTCAAGATTGAAATTAATATAGCTTGGAATTTTTTCATGAATGCATCAAAATAATCATAAGGAAATCTTTATATTTTGTGTGCCAGAGGAATTATTAAAATAATGACAAAACCTCAGTATTTAAGTACATATGCAAGTAACACTACCATATATTTGTTTTGTAAGATCTTCAGTGGTACTTTTCAATTTTGGCCTGGCATGGCCAGGTGGTTAAGCCACTCAACTCATAATCTGAGGGTCACAGGTTTGAATCCCTGTCACACCAAACATGCTCACCCTTTCAGCCATGGGGGCATTATAATGTGATAGTCAATCCCACTATTCATGGGTAAAAGAGTAGCCTGAGAGTTTGCTGTGGGTGGTGATGACTAACTGCCTTTCCTCTCGTCTTACACTGCTAAATTAGGAACTTCTAGTGCAGATAGCCTTTGTGTTGCTTTGTGCAAACTTCCAACCAAATAACTTTTAATTTTTTTTATAAACACACCCATCGTCATTGAATGGTTAAATACTAGGTGCAGGAATTAGTGTATATTAATTATTACTTTTGTTCTTTTACCTATGGGCTGGGCATGTATGTAAATTTGGATTAGAAAAACTTGATTCAAACACCAACAATTACAAGCCAGAGTAAAAACATCAACAGAAAATGAACACTGAACCAGAGATAAAATTACCATATTCATTCATGTCTGACACATTTTGGTATTGTTTCATTATTTGTATGTTAGGGCTGGGTGGGCCTAGTGGTCAGTGTGTTGGACTCTGAACCTGAGGGTTTATGGTTCTCATCCTGTTGCAACAAAAATGCCCTTCACACCTTGGGATTATGGAAATGTTGTAAAAGTGATTGTCAAATCCTGCTATTTGGTTAAAGTAACTCAAGAATTGGCAATAGGTGCCATTTCATAGTCTATCAGTGTAAAGTTAGGGTTGGCTAGTGTAGATGTTATTTATGAAACAACTGACTAACTATTAACCTTTTCTAGATTTATAGAAGAATAGCCACCTACCTTACTGAATTAGGTAAGTTTTACCTGTTTCTAATTTTGACAATTCCAAATGAACATAGGTTATTTTGTATGTTTGTTCATGATTTAGAATAACAAAATGTAACCAGAATGTGACTGCAAAAGTTCTTATCCATATTTATTTTAGTACCAGATAAATACAGTTAGTCATACAAAGTTTATCAGAAAAATTTATACATTTTATTGGTGAATGGATCCAAATTATGCACACTTTTCAAAACAGAACTTACTTCTTTAAAAAAATTAATTTATGCCACAATGTACATGTTATCTAAATTTTTAATTAACTTTTCCATTTGTACAGAATATAATAAAATAACATTAGGAAGTAATTATATATATAATTATATTGAACATCACTAACAGCAGATGGTGACCCTTATCACTTTACCAGTCTTAGTTTTATTATTAATCAAGTCTGAGTGTTTTGTTAAATAAACTAGTGGATCAGTGTGAAACACAGTAAAGTATATTTAGTTGTAGACATATAGTATTGTGATCACACTGTTCACATTGCTAACAAACATATACAAAAATACATGAAAAATTGTACAGTACTTAAATAAATATACTTATGATAGTTTTAAGGTTAGACAGTTAATTGTAACTTTTAATTTGGTATTATGTATTTGATTTAGTGACAGTTCATGAATAAGAGTAAATATCGTATACAGTGATACTGAAAAGGAAAACTTGTAAATGTGCATTTCAGAGGCTCTAAAGGCAGTGCAAGCACAATATGCAAACTGTACTGTGGATATAGTATTTATAGTCTTTACATAAACATTAACATGTTAATATGTAACTCAGATTGACATCCTCAATTTTACCATCCTTTCTTGTTTAGAGATACTTTTCCAGTGTATTTGATATTTAGCATACAACATACTTGTACATTCTACTAACAGCTTGCAACATCTTGTGCAGATATACATAATAAATTCACAAGTGTAGTCGACATTCCATCTGTAATATGGCATTGGTCCAATAAACTAACCCCATGCACTTATTATTAAGGATATATTTGTATTTTAACATAATTTTTTATAACTTCAAGACTTGTGTATGAAGGCTACTAATACAATAAATTTTGAAATATGGAATTCCAGTTTAAAACAAAAATAAAAATGAGATAAAATCATGTTAAAATAAATAATAAAACATCTCTTAGTAATTCAGCCACTTTTTGTAGAGATATTACATAAATCAGCTTCAGTACTGCATGTTATATATCTTACAATTGTGAAAGAGGACTAAAAATGTGTAAAAAACAAACTGCCATAAAAAGATATTTCTATTGCAAAACTAGAATGTGAATTTCGTTTTTTTGTTTCAATATGGAGTTAAGTTAATCGTTTTGATTTAAAGATTAACTTGTTTCCTAATGATTTGGCTTGAGCAATATTTAGTGTTTGCTAATTTAATGGAAACTAGTGTATCTAGACCACAAACATCTTGAACAACAGTCATCGGTATCCTACTGATGACAACACCTTTATATTTTAAAAAATAAATGGTGGAAGCTAAGATAAGGCTTAACATTTATTTAGATCACGGACAAATTAAGAATATGGAAAATTTGTCTTCAGTTCCTGTGATTTGTATTTTATTATGACTTCCTTTCCCTCAATACAAAAATATTTGGCCATAGTATTTCTAATCATGTAAAACTACATTGCAGAAATATCTCTGCTCTGTGTGACAGCTGCAGAGTAACCTAAACCAGACTTAGAAAGTTTGATATTTATAACTAGGGAAAATAATGAATTTTGTAAATAAGAAATAATACACTTTCAGAGAATAAGATATTTATACACTAAAGATTTGATTTGAAGAATAGAACTTAATGTTTCACCTAAGAACTCTTAAAAACCTCTGACATGAAATGTGTTAAGTGATGAGTTTGATAGTATTATTAATTGGATGTCATTAGTGTTAAGGTTCAGTTAAACAAACATTTTTTATTTACTTTATGTTAACCTTTTCCTATATGTTAATATTCTATTTGTAAATCAGTTAATACTGTTTTGAAATATTCTATATAGAAGTACATCGTACTCAGACAGAATATGAAAATAGTTTGACTCTGAAGATGTTCCTTTTACAGTTTGTGAACTACTATTCATCAATTTTTTACATAGCATTTTTCAAAGGAAGGTGAGTAGTTTGTTAACTTCAGTTAAAATATGAAATGAAGTAGTTCACAAAGTAATAAAAAAAGATCCATAGTGAAAAGTTACTCAAAATAATGATACTAAAACACAGCTAATAATACATAATGTTATAAAAACTAATGTTTTAACTTGTTTTGTAGACTAACTTATCACTGTTGATGGAAGTGGTTAAATATCACATGTAACATGATTTTTGAAATGTTTTAGTATCTGTATGTGTAGGTTGATATAGATGTTTAAATTACTGAAGCAATATGCTAAAATGTTGTATTTACCTTTATGTGTTCATATTTTTCTACTTTTGTTGGGTATTAGTATTTAATACAAAGATATTATTACAATTCATGTGCAAGTAAAATATGTATGTGACTGTATTAACTCTTTCATTGTCATAAGCAATGAAAAAAACTTGTAACACCATAAAAAATGTGTTCCCCTTCAAATTCAGATTCTAAGTAAATAATCAAATATCAAGCATGTCTTTTTTTGTTCATTTATAAATAAACTTAGCATTATGAGGATTCTTTATTTATAAATATTGCAGATGATATTAATGTCTTAGCTAAATAATATAATTTATTGATGTACCAGTCTAAATATAACTAGTTTTCACTTAAAAAAAAGTCTATACAAGTTCTGTGTCATGAAATTTGTGGAAAGTTAAGAAAAATTGTTTTATAAAACTTGAAAAATCAGAGAATTTTCATGAATTCTAGTTGTAGTCATAGAAGGTCAAATAGGGGACAAGTTTCTTTCAGAAAGTACATGTAGTATATTTATAGCATATGACACAGCAGTATATCTGCAAACTTACATTGCTAGAAACTAGGTTTTGATACTGGTGGTGGGCAGAGCACAGATAACCCATTGTGTAGCTTTGTGCTTAATTATCCACAAACTTGTGATTTTAACTTTGAGGTTTTGGGAGACTTAAAAATGAAAAAAAGACAGTTAAGTAAGTGTCAATAGTTCATCAATACAGAATTGAGTTTTTTAGATTTTATTTTTATCTTTGTTATTTGTGAAGACAGTTGTTTATATTACAATTTATCTTTTTATACAACAGATTTGTTGGGTATCCAGGACATTACAATTCATTGTTTGGATATCGGCAAGAGGAAGTATGTATATCATTGTTAGTTTTTTTATTATATAAAAGTTCAGCTGTTAAACTTTTGTTTTAAAATATTTTTTTTTTTTTTGTACGTAGTTTATTCATAGTACAGTATAATAATTACAAAACATACTTAACATCTGTTGATGCTGTAGTTCTCAATTTCCAGTATCACTGACTGTCCAGTTCAGTGGTTCTTTGAAGATATTGTGTCGGGTGGTACATGGAATAATTCTATTACTCTCCTATCTTGTTGCTTACATGATCTGGCCAATTCCTCTTCTGATGGTTTTCAACTACCTCCTGTAGCTTTTTTTACCACATCTGCTAGGCTTACCAGAAATGAGTATTTTC
Source organism: Tachypleus tridentatus (assembly GCF_004210375.1). NCBI lineage: Eukaryota > Metazoa > Arthropoda > Merostomata > Xiphosura > Limulidae > Tachypleus > Tachypleus tridentatus. The sequence continues at coordinate 67,396,209 of NC_134826.1, read as the reverse complement.
CTCAGTCATATACTCTTTTATTTCCAGGGTCCCTTTATTTTTCATGGTATCCCACTCTGGGGTGAGTGATTCTAAGGCAGGTATGCTTTCTCTTTTCAACTTCATACTTTCACTTTTATTACTACCACCAGTTTGCAACAGGTTCTGTCAAAATGAGGTGCTCTGTAAGATCATTTTCACCTACCAAATGATATTATCTTATTATGGGTTGCCACTTGTGGACATTCATGAATACAGCTAAAGAGGATCTTGCTTATCTTCATGTTGAATAAATTGTCATTGGTTTGCTTTTAAAAGATGTAGGGAACTTGATTCACCAATTGCACAGTTTCCAGAGATCTGTTTTTCAGGACTCCCCAGTGCATTTTAGCATCCCAGTCTGTATTAGTGGAGCTTGAGAATCTGTGGTAGACAAGACCAAAGTTTTTGAGTGTGTTCAACCACTCTTGAAGAAGAAGGCAAAGTCAGGAGTCCTCCTTCTACGGTTCCTGGATGTTTTTTTCAGATTTCAGTAAAAGGGGCTCCAGCCTCCCTGGGAACTTGCTCTTAATTTTGGTTTAGATTTTGCATGCAGTTATCTAGTTGGGAAGTGCAAGACCCTTCTCTTTGATCAGTGTCAGTTTCAGTTATCATTCATGGAAGTTGGTTCACTATATCATAATTCTGAAACCAAAGCAGTTCCATTCTAGGTCCTTGGTTAAGCACAGGTTCCACATAATTCCAGGGTTAAGTAGAATACACCCTACCCATGTGATTAGGGACTGAGAATAAATGTTCATAATTCCAAAGCAGATGAGTTTGTTCCTTTGAGTGTGTCATAAAGGATCCCATCATTCTGAGCCTCAAGTGTTATCTTTTGGACTTGTTCAGATGGAGGAGAAAACTTGTCCACTGAGGTGTTGCTTACTTTCTTGTTGTGATTCTGATGGTGCAAAATGCAACATTCTGTGGTTACAGGTTGGTATCTAAAGTGTACACACATGCACGCACATACACACACTGTGGTCTAATAGCCATGGCCAGTAACATAGGATGTAGGTACTACAACCCTTAGTCATAGAACTTTGGCCATCTGCTCAGGGGTGGCCTATATGATGATTAGTCATATTCTGTTCTGCCTTTGATATCGGAACTAAGCTCCAAATGATGAGCACCTCATTCATTTGCACCTGTTCTAGAGGTAGGGTGTAATTTCCACATTCTTCTACTGTTTATTACATTTTTTTTTATACAAATACTTTGTATGTGGATCATGCCTGCACTGCCCCCTACACTTTTATCAATGTGAGATCCTAGTTATAGTGTTGGTGGATGTTAAGTTTTATTAGAAATACATTTTCAGTTTAAGAAAAATGTTAACTTTTATTTTTAGATAACTTTAGAAAATAAGCCTTCTAGAGGCTTTTAATTTCCCAGTAATCTTGTAACTTTTTAAGAAACTAAATCTGGAATATAGTTGTCACTTTTCTGTCCTCTAAGTCATAATAAATAACATATTGCTGTTTTCTTTGTTTGCAGTTTATTATTTATAAAATCCTACCAAAATAATTAAGTTTAGACATTTTGTCATTTTCAGACTTTCATTCATATCTCCTGGTAATATCGAAACATGAATGTTGTAAAGTGTCTTTAAAGTTGTAATAGTCATGTGATGTACTGACAGTTCATGTCATGTGAAGATTATATGCAAAAATGGTGGTCAGTGGCCAAAATGGCCATTAACTTTTATATACGCACAGATATTATGATTTAAGAATTTAAATAATAAGTTAAAAAGTAACTGAAACATTGAAGGGAATGCTTGACTAATAATTGTGTTGTTTGTTCTAAGTTTAGGTTGAAATTTGCAAATAGGATTTAATTTTATACTTTAAAACTAAATAAGTGATATAATTAAGGACTTTAGTGATTTTCTTTTCCAAGGCCCGGCACGGCCAAGTGTATTAAGGGGTTTGACTTGTAATCTTAGGGTCGCGGGTTTGAATCCTGGTCGCACCATACATGCCTGCCCTTTCAGCCGTGGGGGCGTTATAATGTTACAGTCAATCCCACTATTTGTTGGTAAAAGAGTAGCCCAAGAGTTGGCAGTGGGTGGTGATGACTAGCTGCCTTCCCTCTAGTCTCACACTGCTAAATTAGGGACGGCTAGCGCAGATAGCCCTTGAGTAGCTTTGTGCAAAATTAAAAACAAACAAACAAATTATTTTCCAATGTTTTTTTTAAGTTGTCTCTTAGACATTCTTAAGAATTTTTGGTTTTTGAAATTTTCTCCTAGAAAATAAGTATCCAACGTTGTCACTATGTTGTAGAAATGACATTAAACATAAAGCATTATAAAGCTATCTCCTATTTGCACATCTCATTCAGTGTTGCTGAGACCTGTGTTTAGGCCTGAGTATCATTAGGACACCTGCATTGTTTTATTGCTATTAACTGTAGTAGAGATCTAGGCTTAGATAAGATCTAGGATCAGTAATAATTATTTATTTATACACACAAATGTAGATTAGATTAGAAAGTAACATAGCTAAATTACTTCTTACTTGTTCTAATAAGCTACATATGAATGGCATTTTAATATACGTATATAGGCTCCCACATGACCTTACCAACTAGCGCTGTCTGAGGTAATCTACTTAATGCAGACAACATTAACTATCTGTATGTGCTCAATCTGAAACCTGTTTAGACAGTGTTTTGCTCATTAACATAATAAGAATCAACCAAATAACAATAAGAAGTCCTGCATTTTCACTGGTATTGGGACCTGAAGCCATAAAGTCATGGTAAAAAATATAAAAACTTGATTTTTTTCAAAGTATACTTTCTCTTTATATTGGCTGGAAAAAATAGCAGTGTTAACCCTTTCTCCATAGACATCTTTTTCTGTGCATGCCTTCAGAGTTTAGTGCATTACATTCAAAACTTGATTAAACTATTTTCTTTTTATGATATACTAATAAATAAACCTTGAAAACATAGCTCATAATCCATATTTTAATAGTATACAAGTTTAAAGATTTTACATTCAGAAGGCAATATTGAAAACAGAAAAACTAGAATTTTCTAGTGTAAGAATTGTAACATTTGCTCGCTAGGCCTTTTTTCTCTGGTTTAGTTTATTTACCACCTCTCCAAGAAATACAAAATGAAATTTAAGGTAAATCATTTATTATGGTATAATTTCACTTAGGCATACTATAATTTTCATAACCTTCAATCTTACTTGGTCACACAAACATGAAATAGGCAATCAAATCCATTTAGCCATACTCTCCTGTGACATCTTCTTAATTAGAAATTACCAATAACTTTTTGAGCTAGTCAATACTATGTTACTTAAAAACAATATTAGGCCATGGTTTTCATCTATCAAGTGATTTATCATATTGCAGTGTTTCCTTTAAATAGAATTCCAAATTTTGCTTTTAATTCAACCTTGTTTACCATGGGAAATGCATTGTGTAAAAATAGGAATCTCTTTAGATCAGTTCGGTTAGATTAAGTAAAATAAGTACTAATAATAATAATAATAATAATAAGCCTGGCATGGCCAGGTGGGATAAGGCTTTCGACTCATAATCTGAGGGTCATGGGTTCAAATCCCCATCATACCAAGCGTTCTCGCCCTTTCAGCTGTTGGGATGTTACAATGTTAGTCTATCCCAGTATTCATTGATAAAAGAGAAGCCCAAGAGTTGGCAGTCGCGCTAAACATGTTCGCCCTCCCAGCCGTGGGGGCGTATAATGTGACGGTCAATCCCACTATTCGTTGGTAAAAGTAGCCCAAGAGTTGGCGGTGGGTGGTGATGACTAGCTGCCTTCCCTCTGGTCTTACACTGCTAAATTAGGGACAGCTAGCACAGATAACCCTTGGGTAGCTTTGTATGAAATTAAAAAAAACTAATAATATTTTAATAATATAATATAGTATTTTTAATCTTAACGTAAAAATCAACACTCAGTCTAGTATACAGAAAATCTGTATATATATGTGTGTGTGTGTGTGTGTATTCACAGATACATTTTTAGTGAAAATACTCCATTAAAAAATATAATCTTTGGTGTACAAAAAACTTTTAATGTTTACTTAAAGCCTGCCAAATGATGTGAATACATTGTAATGCTATAACAAGCACAGAATAATTATTAGGTCAGTTCCTGGGATTGAGCCTGTAGTGAGAAAGTTAAACTATGAAGAATCAATCTCTACAAATTTTCTCATGTTAGTCACACACATTCTTTAAATTTTTAGGTTTGAAACATCATTTTTTCAGACCATTTGTTCCTGGACAAGTTATAAGTGTTCTAGCTTGCTTTCTTGTATCTTATTGTACTTTTCAGTCTTATGTCCTTTCTGAGATATTTTTTTAAAGTTGTATTGCTGCAGTAATTTTGAAACTGTTTTTCTACATTTCCTTTTAGTGTGTAGCCGGAGGGTGTTTGTTGGAACTCTCTTTACAGTTAGCTATAATTATGGTAGGGAAGCAGTCCATTAATGCCGTTTTGGAAATGGGTGTTCCGTAAGTTTTTTATTTAAAATAGATATTTATTGTAATAATTTCATGTAAGGACATTTTCTATGACAGTTGGCTTGTTTTGAGACATAAGAACTGTGTTTTTTTTCAGAAAGTGATTTTGATGTGTTCAAGATTCCTAGGTTATTAATGTTCAGTCAAACATGTAGTAAGTCAGATTGTATGTAAAATTAAACTATTTATACATTTATGTCAGAAACAAGAACTGTTTATATTTTAAAACTAGGAAAAATATTTTCGTATTTATCTAGATGGCTGTTACGGGTTTACAAGAAGTGGTCAGTGCATAAAAAGGGTGAGTGTGTTCATGAAAACCATGCACCCACTCAGTGGGAGAGTGACTACAACTTAATAAACCAAGAACAAACAGGTCTTTTTGGTGAATATCTTGAAATGGGTAAGGCTTAAGTTTAACTAAAATAATAATGTGAAAATAATTACAATAGTAGATACGTATGTTCTACATAAAAACTTGAACAGGTTAAAATGGTACTTTTTCCACTTCTGTGAAAAATGTTATTTTAAATCTTTAACAATGACTTCCTAGTTTGTATGTCATTCAAGAGTCTTAAAATCAAGTTATTCTAGTTCCTGTTACTATGAAAATGAGTGATATATTATTTTAAGATTCTCCAATTGTAGTTTAAAATATTTTAAAATATTTAATGTATAATTAACAGTAATGATTAAAATGTATGGTTTGATGATAATGTATATGAAAACATTAGCTGGAGCAGCATCTAGAAAGTTTTTTTTATGTAGAAATGGATATGAACTGTGTTTATTGCTAAGCCTGAAGGGTTATAATGCTAAGATTAAGGGTTTGATTCCTGTTGTACAACTTTACATTTAACAACAAACTTTTTATAGTTTTGTGGGTTTGAGCTTTTTTTCAGAACAGCATAAAGTATAGAGGAAACATTTATTAAATACTATAAAACAGTTACACCACCTGAATGATTTGTATTATCTGGAACAGCAATTTTAAAGGACCTTGTCTATGTTTTAGTTTGTTTGTTCTTTAAATGAAACACTATTAATATGCTACTTGATTTTGATGTTAATGTTTCTGTATTGACTTTTGTGTCAAACTAGAAATTAAATCTATTATTCAACCACCTCCAGATTTTTCTATTAAAAAGTTTGATACTTCCAGGAGTCACCATATGTATTATAGTTATTGTAGTTCATTAATTACAGTAACTTTACACTATATTTAACTGTCTAGTTCCATTAATCATAATAAACTTCCTAATACATTAAATGTACAGTTTAGTTAATAAACGTTTCTGTAATACATTTTCCTCCTCTAGTGTTGCAGTTTGGATTTGTCACAATTTTTGTGGTTGCATTTCCTCTGGCACCATTATTTGCTTTACTGAACAACATCGTAGAAATCAGGCTCGATGCTAGGAAATTTATTACTTTTTTCCAACGACCTGTGGCACAAAGAGTTAAAAACATTGGTGAGTGCACTATGTGGTAAATACAGTAAGCTGTTTAGTTTTAGTCTGTTAAGAAGAAATTAAATTGATAATGTTACATATTATAATTTATTTCAGACAAGTCTCTGATTTATTATGTTATGTACATTATGTATCATTGCTCTAAATAATCGGTAATTTGAATTTAGTTGTTAATTAAATGTTAGTACGTAATAAAATATGATATTTGCCAACAAGATTGATATGCACTATTTTCTTTTTTTTAGAACAATACCAAGTTTTATATATAGTCTACAACTGGGTATTTTATTGACAATCTGGGTCCATGACAAGCAAATTAAATCCAAGTTGATACTATCACACCTCACTTAAGCTAGCTGTCTTGGATAGCTTTGCATTGGTTACAAGCTAACTTTTTCCAGGGATAATATTTAATGTCCTTATAAAAATACTAACATCCCAAGTTAAGGTGCTGAAATTGAATGGTTTGTAACGTTCAAAATCTACCACATACCTGGTATCCAATTTTGTAGTTTTACAATTAATAGGTGTTAATCACAATTATAGCTTCTGAGGTCTATATCACACTGACTGTAACTGACTAATAATATTCTTCCTGCTCTTGGCATGTTGGTTTATAGAATATTCACCAAAGTTGTAACATGCTAGAATTTTTGTAAAATAAATATTGTTAATTGTTACTCTCAAAAATCTTATATAAATTTCAAGGGCAGGTGGGACTTGTGCAATATGTGGCCAACAATATACATCACATGCAAAAAAGAAAACTATTGAAACAAGTGCAGGTACTAAAATAAATGTATACCAGTAAGTATGTTACAATAGAGAAATCAGTCTGAAGCTCTTAAAATATAGACAATAATGTAGTGATACAGAACTTCTTTATGACGTACAAACACTTTCATTAACTGAGTGAGGACTGATATTAGTAAATAATAATCACTTTGACAGTCATGTGTAAACCAATCAGTTGTCATTATGACATTCAAGTTACCCAGATAGTGAATTAATGTAATTCACAATACTTTGAAATTTTGTTTTATTTCAAACTTGATTTTTTTACATTTAAATATACACAGAAGAGTTATTAGAGTGAATTAATAACTTCTGGTTAGTTTTTAGTGATAAGTCTTAATTCATAACTTAACTGAGATATATTTGTATATAATCCATCCATTTTATACACAAATATAATATTAATGAAAGAGAATTGTTCTGTAAGCAAAAAAATAATAAAAAGGTTTAGACAGTAAACTTATTGAAATATATTCCAGTTATCCTAATAGGTTTATTCTATTTTGGTAGGAATATGGTACAGAATTCTTGATTCTGTTGGAAAGATTTCTGTTATCACAAATGTAAGTACAGAGAATTATGAGCAATGTTTTTATTTGTTCTTTACACTAACTGTTAGTAATACAACGTACATTGATTACAGTGATAAAGGAATTCTTCATACACATGTATGATTTTAGAGTTAGATACCCTAAGAATCACTACGAGTGAAATAAATTCTTTGTATTTCCTTTTAAATCTTATCTAAATTTTAAAATTATTTTAAGACATGTTTGAGGTTTAAGGTGATATTAAATTATTGTAATTATTGTTAAAAGTATAGGTCAGTTCCAAAACTGCTACTTAATATGATTTGTTTTAGAATTTCTGTGTACTTGTATTTTTTCTGCAATGATTTTCTAAAGTACCTTTAGTGGGTTTATAAAATACATTGATGTGCTTTCTGTTTGAGTCAGTTTACAGGATTACACCTACTGACCAGTGGTTGTTATTAAAGACCAAATTTTGTGCATTAAAGAATTGTTATGGTATTGATCCATCATATTTTTGGTATAATATGAAGACTTAATTGTTACTGTCATAAAGAGACAACAGTTTATAATGTATTACATATTAATGTCAAAAGAAACAATATATCACTTTTAACCTTTCTGATCACTTGAAGTACACTGTCACCATTATTACTCCATTTTGTAATTATATTGTATAATAATTCTATATAGTAAATTGATGTTCATGTAATATAAAAAGTAATGATTCATTATTTAAGATGAAAATGTTATTTTCTATTCTATCAAACATGGTTAGTGATTCAATAGACATTTAACACAGCGAATTTTATTATCTACAATGTCAAACCTAGTTAACTGTGTACTATGACATTTTAAATATTTGAGTATTTTTTTTACATTGTCAAATCTATTTAATGGTGTGAAACAGTTAATAAGGTTTGTTCCAACACTATCAAACTAATTGATGTTACAGTGTGGTATTTTCTGAACTATCAATTCTATATTCTTACTTTTCAGGCTTTGATCATCGCCTTTACTTCTAGTTTTATTGACCAAATATTCTATTCAGTTTTCATTTCACCAGATGGATCACTGAATGGATTTCTGAACTTTACTCTGTCAGATTTCAATGTCAGTGACTTTCCTGTTGATATGAATATAGTTTCTGAAACCAATACAAATGTGGAATACTGCAAGTAAGTGTTAATTTTGTTTTATAGTTTTAAAGTAACAGAGCATAGAAAATAATGTATGTGTGATTAAGAACCAATGTGGTGCCTCTTTAACCCTACTGACATGGGACATCAGTGTGGTGCCTCTTTAACCCTACTGACATGGGACATCAGTGTGGTGCCTCTTTAACCCTACTGACATGGAATAAAAGTGAATAAGTTACAACCATTTTACACAGATTCAAACATTAACCCTACTGACATGTGATATCAAAGTGAAGAAGTTACAACCATTTTATGCAAATTCAAACATTAACCCTATTGATATGGTTACTACACTATCTTCCTTGACGCCGAGCAAGTAAGACGTGTATTCTCCCACTGCCTTGCCAACATAACATTCTCATTGCCCAGACCCACCCCTCCGATCTCATCACCTGTCCTGTCGGTAATCGTTGACAGTCTACCACCACACCTCTTACCTCTGCAGGTAGCTACTTTTATTGCCCAGGCCAAGCCCGGTGCTTCCATAGACCTGTCCAGAACACAGATTCTTTGATGTGGCGGTATTCTCCTCCAGTCGTCAACGCCTACAGACATAGAATACCTTTGCGAGCTGTGGAACAATGAAATTAATGTCATAATCAAATGCACCATCGAAAACCAAACAAAGTCCGAGGTGTAAGCCATCCACCAAATCTTCTCCAAATCCACCAAACAAGCTACTAACTTCATGAAAATAGCCACAACTTCCAAACATATTGCCGACACCATTCTACGTAATGGGTGCTTTTATCACATTTTTCACTTTAGTGTCGAACGCCCCCGATGCCACCAAACCAAGGACACCCAAGCAACCTGAACCTGTCTTGCAACCTAATGTAACATCTACTCCACCCATTGACTCCCACAAGTTATAAATCAATCATCCAACAAGTGTACCCAAACACATTCCTGTAACAAAACGACTCGGAGCACTCAAACTACCACTCAAGAAACCAAACCTCGTGAAGCCTCAGCTTCGATCGATCATGTTCAAACAGTAAACGATGATACTCAAACAAACACAGCCACAAATCACCAAAGAACCCAGACTTCTGGAAACATGAGACTCACGAGAGCATCCAGCAAGTTAGTACAGTTAGAAGCCCAGCCTACTCCTTCAGCCAAGACATCCATGGATCCTGACTCTTTCCTCCGTCACCCATTTGTACTCAAGAGAAATATACCCCTTTTGCCTTGGAACAATTTCATCGTCACTCTTCCTCCGCCCAAGCTGGAATCAGACCTATGCATCCCAGAAGACCCATCGTGTCTTTTCTAACATTCATCTTCTCTGTTTAAAATGCACCCTAGTTGTAGTTTATGTTTATCATTATCATTTGCACATCTCTTGTTATTGTTATTTTTACCGTATGACTCTATTAATTAATCTTTGTATTTTTTTCCTTGCAACTTTTCTTCCGGGCACGGTCAGGGCCTTTTATTCGGCAACCTGATTGTGAAAGTGGGTTTTTCCGGGGTACTCCCATTTCCCCCCACAGCAAAAGTTCCATTTCATAGGATCTATAGATCCCAGCCCTAAAAGAGGTCTGTCCCTTTAGTACCTAAATTGTATTTGTAATTGTGTTTAAATTCCAGTTGATCAATGTTACGTGTCTTAATTATGTCAGTGTACTGTGTTTGCATCTCTCTGCTCCCTTCACTTCAACAACATTAACGCCACGTAATTCTTCGGACGCTTGTGAATGTTGTGCTGAACCTTTCCCCTCATTTTTTGTTTTTTCTCCAGCTCTTTGGCCAGCTTCCCAGCTGTTTCTCGACGTTCCTCAATTAGATACATAAAACTGTCAACTCTACAAGATCGTTTGTGATTATCACTCTAGATTAACAATCAACATGCCACTCTAATTCAGTTAACTATTTTCGAGATCAGGTGACTAATTTATTCTTGCCTCGTGTGGGGTGAAGAGAAACAATAGTTTCTGACTGCCCCGGGTTATTTTTCGTTCCCATTTGGGGAATGGAATATACAGTTAACCCAAATACCTACCCAGAATTACCTACCTATTGACATGGAATATCAAATTGTGCAAGTCACAACCATTTTACTGAGTTAGTTTGAAACTTATCATACATGGAAGTATGTTTTTCCATCACAACAACATTTTGACTACAATGAACCAGATGCAAGGCAGTTGAATGTGACATGATACATGTGGCATGTATATGTGGGTGGAAATAATGCCTAGCATGCATAGATAAGATGGGTACAGATGATGTCTAGCATGTTAAATGTATGGGTGGAAATGATTTCTAGCATGGTCAAATGTATTGGTGAAGATGATATTTTGTATGCATAGATATTTCAATGAAGATTTTGTCTAGTGTGCATAGACATATGGGTGGAAATGATGTTTAGCATGTGCAACTGTATGTTTGGAGATTGTCTAACATGCTTAAATGTATAAGTGAAGGCAATGTCTAGCATGCTTAAATGTATAAGCGGAGGCAATGTCTAGCATGCTTAAACATATCGGTGGAGACAATAAAGGGTTAATTAAACTACTTAATACCAATACATACTAATAAACTTGGTATGAAAAGATACTTTATAACTTAAATTTTCGTATTACATAAGATTTAGTTTTTAACTTAAAAAATGAATATGTAAACATGTTCTCAGTCTATTTCTCTGCACAATCTGGTGATACTCTGACTTTTCTTTTAAAGTGTTTTTTTTTATCTCTTTTGAGGACTTCAGATTGTTCAACCAATTAGAAACATATATATAGTAAATACTGACATCCCAGGATATAAAATATCAACCAAAATGACAAACTCTTCTATTATCTTCTGCTTTTTCAAGATATCTGTGTAACTCTCTTTTATATTACTATTGGACAATTGGTTATATGTACATAACCAATAAAAAAGAGATTATTCCATACTACATAAATTAGACTTTTTTGTTTTGGCAGTCAAAGCCAATACTTTATGGGGAGAGCCTGTTGAGTTCAGACAAAAAATGTTGCTTTAAGCAGTAATAAATTTGTTTGTTTTTTACAAACCTAACTGTAGGTTAGTTGGAAATTACAGTAGTTTTACAGTTCAGTTTCAGTGCATTATTTAATATTTTATTGTAACATTTGTTACAATATTGTTATTTGTAGTACTAAACAAAATGTATTATCCTTCTATAAACATAAAAAATAATTACAAGAGATATCATAATATTCACCACTGGTTCCATTTTTTATTCTAAAAGAAGTAACATTTGTACAAAACTTTAATGTATTGTTCTTCAAGGAAAATGGAAGGATTACTTCTAGATTCTGTTTTGTGTACAGTAAAAAAGTTATACATCTTCAAGAGAGAGAACTTTAACTTTATCAACATTTTAAACAACTATAACTACTCTTTTAATGACTGTATTTCAGGATTGATACACAAATATTGTTTAAATGAAACACAATAAAACTTGAAGACAAAACACTGATGTTGTTATTACTTTTTTGCTGGTAGAAATTTGTTAAAATTTCACAGACATTGGAGCCACAAAATTCCAGTAAACTCTCCTCACCCAATAGGATTTCAAAGGAACATCTTTTGGAAGGAAACTATAGAATTATTTTCTTACATTTATCAAGCTTACAAACTTGTATATTTCTCTTTGTGTAGACATTTAGAATTATCTTCCTTGATCATGTAGCTTGCAGATTTGTATATATCATTGATCTTGTAAAAGTACAAAATGCACTTAGTTGTTTATTTTAGTGAGCTATTGAAAATATATTTTTTATGTAAAAGTAAAAATCAACTTGTTTGTTGAAAAACTTGACTGAGTACAGATAATAATTTTAAGGTAAAGGTCAAATTTTATAAAATGCAAAACATCCACTGCAAGTTGTTTGAATTAAGTTTCTTTTTTGAAGGTGACTTTATTTAAATACTGGCTTTTGTTGTAAGGTCATTTTATTTCATGATTTCTTCATTCAGGTATCAAGACTATAGAGAGCCCCCAACATTAAACAACAAGTATGAATACAAGTCGATTTATTGGCAGCTCATTACAGCTCGCTTGGCTTTCATTGTTATAATTGAGGTTGGAAATAATTTGTTTTCAAATTACAGATCTTATTTTTGATTGAACTTAATTACAGCCAGAGTTCATTTTTAGTTTATATTAAAATTAGTCAATTTACAGTAGCTTTCATTTTAGGATATAAAATACAACCTTCTTTCTTCAAAAGATAGAATATTTTTAAATGCTAATCGTAGAACTAACCTTAGACTTTCAAAGATTTGTTTATAAAATTTATTATATATATATGTATTATCCTAAGAGACTTTATTTAATCAGAGTTTTCAAGACAAATATAATGTGTAAATAGCTTTTATTAAATTACCTTTTATTTGCAATTTAAATTTTTTGAGAAAGCTAAACGTATGTTTTGGTGTACATAAACCCACAGAACCAGTTGAGAAATACTGTATTAAATTAACTTCAGGGAAGTTGGAAACTTTTTAACATTTCTGCAACTTAAAATGTATAAACATTAACTATGTTCATTTGTTTTTTTATGAAACAACATAAATAGGCTATAATAGGTAATACATTTTTATACAGCAGGACAATCCTAGAATGTTTTTAAAATCTTCAGTAACATTTACAAAGTTATCCTTCACAAAATGGATGGATTAATCATTTTTGTTATAAAATTATCTTTTTTTATTACACAATTCTATAAGTGTTAGATTTTTGTGGCTTCTGTTCGTCAAGTATAGTGTTTTTCTAACTGTGTAGCACTGATACTGTTCTGAATGACTATACGTGTTCATTAGTAATTTAAGAAAAAATTATGATTTAATCATTGTTCATGAAGTTTTATAATCTGTATTGGTTAAACAGTGTTATGTAAATGGATTATGTATTAAAAACTGCTCCAGTGAAACTTATCATGTTTTTTTTTTTTTTTTAGTGTCTTCTTTTTATCATCATATCCTTAATTCGTTGGATGATACCTGATATTCCAAAGTCTCTGAAACTTCAGATCAGACGTGAAAATTACATCATCAACAATATGATTATTGAACATGAACTAAGAAGAGCAAAGGAACTTGGTATTGTTGGAAGCAGAAAAACATCAGGATTTTGTAACATTGATTCACAGATTGGTAGTATTTCAAAACGCAGTCAAAGGAATTGTAGCACATTCGATAAGGGAGTGTAAAAGCTATTTTTTTGTGTTTGACTTGATATTACAGGTATTTTGAAATTTATATGTTGATGCTGACAGGTAAGTTTTTCAAGTTTCAACAAACTATTTTAGAGTTACATAGTTTTATCAAAAAAAACTTGTATATATACTTTACCCACACTTAAACATGGTCGTTTTAAAATGGTTTTAGTCTATATAAACTTAAAGCTTTAAATATTTTCCAAATAGTACTCTCTCGCTCTCTCTCTCACTCCTAATGAAATACTGTATAAGTAACACTAAAGAAAATGTAAATTGAGTATTATATTTACAGTGTGTTCTTGTAATGAGATTGATGCTGTTACATAGCTTTGTTCCTTTCTCTGAAGTCTGTTTCACAGTTAGTCAACTTATTCAAATCAATCCAGTTGAATAGTTTTATTTATTCTGTATGTATTGGAAAAGTTTCTAGATTTGTGCTTAGCATGTTAAAATTTTCAACCCAGATGCCTGGCTCCTTAAAGTCACCAACTTCCAGTTCTAAATCTCTGATTATGATGTTGGAAATAATCATCAGATCTAATTGTTCTACACATGATTCATGTTGGCAGATATAAACTTGAACAAGGTGATGTGCCAGCAGGAGTCTAAAGATCAAGACCTGAACAGTGTTACAATCTGTCACAGTTCCAACTTGAACAGTGTTACAATCTGTCACAGTTCCAACTTGAACAGTTTTAAAAAGATCAGAAACAAATGTTACAATCTGTCACAGTTCCAAATTTTTATGAACGTTGGCTTTTGTGTATGAATCTCAAACCTGTTAGTAATGTCAGAGAATGAATCAGTCTGCCAGTCTTGGTAACTGATGGACAGATTCAGTTTATATTCATTTGCAGTTAAAATAAGTAAGCATCAATGTCTGACATAAAAAAACCTGAGAAATTTGGCACAGCTTGAAAGTTTGGGCTGTTTATCACCTTTTATCTCTAGGAATGTTTGTAATTCTTGTAAGCAGGCAGCAAAACATACATAGTGTTGCATCCAAACACCCAGAACATTCATAATCCATTTTTTTGAAAGGGACTGGAACTGAGGGCTTGTAAAAGAATCCAGTTGACAATAAACACAAATAGTTCTATAACATTAGAAAGCTCAGGACACAAAACAGTTCCTGGTGAACAATGGGAGTAACAAATCCTTTGTGTTAATTTGTGATGATTGGTGGACCACCAAGTATACCCTGAAACAAGTTTCCCTAACTGTATCTCCTTTTCATTAAACCTGTTACAGCTTTAAATTTGTTGTCATCTCTTGTTTGATTTTCCAGTGGCAGAATTTCAGACATTTCTTCTGTGTTACATTGCCATGACCATATCATCCAAGAACATGCAGTAGTGCAAATGAAAAATACAGAGCAGAACATATGTTTTCTGTTTGTCAAACTGATTTGCCATTTTTACAGCATGATCATGATTACTGTTTGCAGATAAAGGCACTCACTGCAATGGTTTATTTTCGTTGGAGAATTCTTCACATATTAGGGTAAACTTATATTTACAATTGATCGTTTAAGATCATAATAAACATGTTGGATGTGAACTCCCACCTTTATGGAACCACACTAATAGTTTACATCACTCTCTTTTGTTGTTCACATAACTCATTGCAGACATGTGTGTTTTTTTTTTTTTGAGTGAGTCATTCTTTACACATAAAGGCTAAATTGAAATCTACAAAAAGCAAACATTTAAGTTCATTTTGGCTGAAAGAGATGTTAACCAAAATCTTTTTACATTTTTAAAACAAAATCTAAAACTACATTGTACTTTGAAACTTTAAAAACACAGTACAACTGTGGTTAGAGGTTATGGCTTGTGTAAGTGTGCATACTGCATGTTAGCAGGTTCTTCAATTAATCAGAACTTGGTAAAATAGGATTCTTAACATAATTAAGACAATAGGGTAGGTGGGTCATTCTAAAAAAAAAGTAGCCAGGTAGGAAGATACAAGTAGACCAGTGGTAAGTTTGTGAATATGCTGTTTGTTACTTAGTGTGTATTTTTATTTTTGATTTGTGTATGAATAAGTAAGAAATTGAAGAACCATATTAGATAATTCAAGGAGCTAGACCTGACTGGTGAACTTTAGGTTGCTTACCCCTATTTATAATGTGACTTAGTGTTGAAAACATTACTTGTATTATTAAGGTACCTTTAAATACACCGATAAGATTTACTGGAAAAACAAGAGTTTGTTCTTCAGAAACACCATTGATAAGATAACAATGTTTATATTTTGAAATGTTTTAGTGTCTCCACAATACTAATTTCCAGTGTTTTAAAATAATGATAAATCAAGAATTAAAGTTTTGAATTTTAACACTAGTCATCACTTTTTTTAAAATCATTGTTAAAAGGTTTAGGGAAAAAAGCTATATTTTTAAAAAGATCTTTAACTAAATTTTGTTTCAAGGAAATTTATGTTAACCCTCCTTTCTTTAGTTTAAAATTTATCATCTATATTTTTTTTTTATCAGTGTTACTATAAATTGGTTGTCAGTTTTTTTTGTTTAAATACGCTGTCAAATTATCAACAAAAAAAAATATCTTTTTATATGATTGTAACAAAGAGTAAACTAAAGTTATTTAACTCCAAGTATTTATATTTACTAGGAGGAAAATTCTTTGAACTTAGTAAAAACATCAGTTTATGAATGGGTACATACTATTATAAATTTGTGCATTATTAAAAATATTGAATATTTATCTAGATGTAATGGATACAACTTCAGTTTTTAAACAGATTTGTGTTAAATTATGTACTTGTTATAATCCTTTAATAATAATTTGAATCACTCATTAGGCTGAATGAAAATTATACAGTACAAAACTCATCTTTTAAAGTAATGGATCTTTAGTTTTGTTACTTCTCTTTAAGGTGGGCTGATTTTTTTTTAAAAGCATTTTTGACATAAATGTTTCTTGAAACATACATTTCATGTTAAAAATTCCATGCTTATTTCAACCATCAGTAATTTGTAGAGTATATAGATGTTTACACACATTGTCTCTTGTCATATAAAAATAAAATATTTCAATTATATCAGTTGTAACTATTACAAAAATGTTTATGTGAATTTTCAACCAGTTATTTTAATTATTACAACTTCTGTTGAAACTGTTATTTTGTGGTTTTTCTGTTATAATCTCAAGGTGTTTAAGACAACTGCATTCCTCTTAACATTAGCCTGTTCTTTGTTTTTATAGTTTGTGTGTTTAGCATGATTTGCTTGAGATTATAAAATTTATATATTTTCTTGTTCAAAATTTATGAGCATTTCTGAAGAAATATTCTTTGTGTAATTATGAAGTGTTTTTCATTAGTAAGAAATTAAACCTTATATACCAAAGTATTTAGTGTTATTACCTGATTTAACATGTTCTAGACCAGAACTTATAAATGTTAGTTTTGTTTCGTATATTTCATTACACAATATTACCTACCAACATCTCGCATTTAAACATCTTTTTTTAGTTTAAATAAGAATTTTCCAGTTCGTGTAGCAAAGATAAAAACAAAATTCTGAATATATTGTTAAAGACTTGTCTTTATTAAAATTCATGCTTTAATCTTCAGAACTATTTCATCTGTTGTTTGTTTAATTGTCCAAACTATGCGCCAGTCCATGGAGCGATATCGAATTAATTCATTTCTTTATCAAGTGAATAACTGTTGTTACAGGCTACATTTACTTTTAGGCCTAACTTCATGTACAATGACTCAAATAACACATCTCGAAAAGTAATACACGCCGACCTCACGTATATATAAACCTTACATGTTGGATTGTCATCACAGATTCATGTTAACTCATGTTTATATACGGTCAATGTACGTTCGTAAAAAAATATTTTCAGAGTTGAGGGTGAGTGACGTTAAGGCACTCGTCTCGCAATCCCGAGGATCGGGTCTTTGAATCCCCGTCACATCAAACATGCTCACCGTTTCAACCGTGGGTGCGTTATAAAGTTACAATCAATCCAAAAAGAGTAGCTCAAAAGTTGGCGGTGGGTTTGTGATGACTAGCTGCCTTCCCTCTAGTCTTACACTGCTAAATTAGGAACGATTAGCACAGATAGCCCATTGTAGCTTTGCACGAAATTCAAAAACAAACCCTCTGGTCTATGGAGTAAGTTTTGCGAGAAATTAAACAAACAAATATTTTGTTATTAATAAATATCTTGTTTCTCTGAAATAAGTATTTCATCAGTTATTTCCCACTATCTCTGCAATATTATTAATTTTGTATAATTTGATTTTGTTTGGCATAAATATAAATAATTTGTGCAACATGAGATTTTTTTAAATTTATTATTATCGGATACGCTGAGTATAATTATTGTCACAACATCCTTATAGGTTAATCTGGTGAAACATTACGTGATATTAAGTCAGTTTGACGTTTTGTATAACGGAGTGTTAAGATTTTCTGTTGCTCTTAAATCCGACTCGTTTATTTTAAACAAATTGTTCAAATAATTTTAGTAAATAATTTCTGTTTATTCACACGAGTTAAGAACACTGGAGAAACCCACTACACAATTTTTTTTTATTCGCTGACACATGTTGAAAATATTTCAAAATATCCTGAAACCCAGAGTTCTTCATACATCGAGAGGATCATGTCCGTGAAAGAAGTGATAATTTCAAGAACACCACATAGAAAAATTCAACTTTCCCTGGATTCGCTTTTACCACATCCAGTACACATAAAACAGTAACAAAGAAAAAAGTCATTAAACCACTAGAGAGACGGCTTTCTCCTGCCACACCCGTCACCAGGAGTTGCTTTTAAGTTGTTCTTCTCCTAAATATCCTTTGAACGTCATCACATCGCTGTTTGTATCACAAAATATCTGCACGAGTCCACAGCAGAGTATATTTTCTTTAGACTCTGTTGTCATGCGCTCATTATGGCATTAGGCGTCCTTATATTTGAATAGACAGTTCAGGACGTTGGTATATTTTGAAACTGACGATATTCCAGAATACACACAAGTTTTATTTCGTTGGAAGAGCATCTACCACACCACTTTCCTCAATACCAGTCGCATTTAAAAAAAGTGTTTTATATCTACTTCTTGTCGAACCGCCTCCAGCGATGTACTGAACACTGTTTTACATCGCAAAACCGAATTTGGATCTTTCTAAATAGTTGTCTACGTCGATCTGAGAACCAGCTATTGGATATAATTCAGCTGGGAGCGCAGTTAACCGATCTACTTTTTTGTATCGAAAGCCGATGGCGGTCATTGCTGTGTGCTACTAATACGTGAGTACAGTGGAAGTTGGAACAAGGTTGAGAACAAAGTTATCCTTTGAAAAGCAGTAAACAAGTCTTTAGTGTTTTCGATACTAAATTGCTTCGTGAAACAAATGAGAGTCAATAAATTATTCGGGTTTATTTCTGTGTTCGTGAAATTCTTGTCACACCCTTTGCTGTTTAAAACGTTGGACTGCACCTGCCAAAAGGCCAAGCCCCCTACATCTGCGATCCAAACAACGATTTTTTTATTTATTTTTTTTACCTTCACTGACCCTTGGTCTGTTCTATTATTTCTTGTTATGGGCATCGTGAGAATTTGATAATGTAACCTTTATGAATTACAGGTACTCTTGAAATAGAAAGCGGATACAAACACAGTGGCTAACCAAAACCTAAAAAGTAAAAGAAATATCAGATGCTTACTGTGGGTGGAAGTTACTTCATATCCGGGAAACATGAAAATAAAACATGCACAAAATATTTTAACCAATAAAATATACAGTTATTTTATTGATTCTACAAGCAATTTTGCTGCCCTCCCCAGTAGTGGTCGGAGCACAGATAGCCTATGGTGTAGCTGGGTGCTTAACTTTAAATAAATCAAGCGTAACTTTGTTATTAATACACGCATTTCGTTGAATGATTCATAGTCAATAATCCTGTGATAAACGATTTTTACTGGAAGGTTTGTTTGTTTTGAATTTCGCGCAAAGCTACTCGAGGGTTATCTGCGCTAGCCGTCCCTAATTTAGCAGTGTAAGACTAGAGGGAAGGCAGCTAGTCATCGCCAACTCTTGGGTTACTCTTTTACCAACGAATAGTGGGATTGACCGTCCCATTATAACGCCCCCACGGCTTTAAGGGCGAGCATGTTTGGTGCGACCTGGATTCGAACCCTTGCGGCTTTATCAGGGTTCAAACAAAAAAGTTATTTTATAATTACCTGAAGTTTAAAGGTCATTCTTCTATAATCTTTTGATAAATATGTATAAATCTTCTCAGTATGCACTACACATTTTGAAAGACGACATATAATAAAATAAATTACGCCATTTCTTCAGCTAGGTGCAGAAATTAATTTCTGAGATCTGGAAATGTTATCTAAATTTTATTTGTTTACATAAAGAGAGAAACACTGCACAAATCTGAAACTTCATCAGTTGATAATTAGCTTATGTAGTCAATGTTATTATTCGCTCCAACACATCCCAAGTAACAGCTTCAATAACATTCTAAAACTTAGTAACTGTCAGCAGATGGCTAACTTCAACCGGGCCCCGCATGGCCAGGTGGTTAAGGCGCTCAATTCGTAATCTGAGGGTCGCGGGTTCGAATCCCCGTCGCACCAAATATGCTCACCCTTTCAGCCGTGGGGACGTTATAGAGTTACACTCAGTACCACTATTCGTTGGTAAAAGAGTAGCCCCAGAATTAGTGGTGGGTGGAGATTATTAGCTACCTTCCCTCTAGTCTTACACTGCTAAATTAGGAACGGCTAGCGCAGATAGCCTTCGTGTAGCTTCACGCGAAATTCAAAAACAAACTTCAACCGGGGTTTATTTTTTGGGAAACACGTGCTAAACCTCGGTTTTTTGTGGCTTTTATTCTTCAGTGGATATCGTACTCTGTACTACGTACTTCAGTGATTGTTTTTTTTTTTATTGCTTTCAAGCGTCAACAACGCCCCCAGCGGCAAAGCGACGGGTCTGCGGATTTACAATCCTAGAAACCGGCCTTCGACACCCATGGTGGGCAAAGCACAAATAGCCCATTGTGTAGTTTTGTGGTTAACTACAAATACACAAAACAGTCAGCAACACTCCATTATACATTTGA
Organism: Tachypleus tridentatus; assembly: GCF_004210375.1. Classification (NCBI taxonomy): domain Eukaryota; kingdom Metazoa; phylum Arthropoda; class Merostomata; order Xiphosura; family Limulidae; genus Tachypleus; species Tachypleus tridentatus. The sequence goes on along the minus strand of NC_134826.1, from coordinate 67,375,360 downwards.
TGAATAGTTACACAGTTTACTTTTTCTATTCTCTCAACCTTGTTGTTGTGGTTATGATCTTTTTTAAACTCTCGTGAGGAAGTTTAGAAGCTATGATATTTTTTTATAAGTAACATCACCATTCATTTAACCGATAAAGTCAAGATCATTATATTCCAGATGAGTTCAGAAAAAATTGTAATATTTCATCTTACCACCGAATCAGTGTGGCACTTCGTGCGCTACCTTCACGAGTTCGTTGTTTTCGTTAAATACAATTTATTAATTTGTTGATGTGAACATCTTGTAGTTAAAATGACAAACCTCATGTTAATAACTTTGGATACAGTACATCGTCTTCAACACTTAATTATTGTCATTTTAAGATATTAAATTAGTAAATGACAGTTGTATATTAATTTTCCATAAGGAAGTGAAGTCGTACTCTTTTACCAAACACGTTTAAGTCAAATATAAAAGTTTTTCACTACTTTATACTTGAAAAACAAAATGACAGTAAATCAACTTAAACGTATTTATCTTCATTATGTATCTTAGACATTATCAAACTACCAAAATGTCACTATTTACGAAGTTTTATGTTTATTATTGCAACATATTCAATCGTTGAGTGAATTCCTTTTTATTGTATGGTAAACAAATGTCCAAGTTCAGTCCACGTAACGATAACGAAATTGGTGTATTTTTTTCCCCTAACCATTGCTACAAGATACTTTCACTTAAGTTGTTGGCCTAAGTGCACATACAATGTTTCAGTATAAACTTCAAGACTCATGGTAAGTACGCCTGAATAACTCACAAATAGACTTACAAGATTTTCTCTCTAATTGATAAAGAAACTGAACAGACTCCACGAGTTTCTTTTATAACAATGAATAACTCTTCTATCACAGAAAACATTAACTCACTGAATACTTACTGATTATCTGTTCACCGATTTTAGTATTCAGGCAGCGTTGATATATCTATACTTTTCACGAAATTTTCAGGTGATTACATCATCATTACCACCCTCTAGCAAAGATAAATATTAAAAATACAGCTTACAACATTATATTATACCAAAATGATAAAATTTTGAAAAGCAAAACATAAATAGAAAAAGGTGTACCCACACTACTATAATTCTAAATACAGGCAGTGCTGGAAAAGGTTGCTGCATTAGAAACGGTTGTGGTTTTGTGACAAATGTTTTTCTTTTGTTTTTTAGGCTTTTTATTGTTCTAAAAAGAACATAGAAACGTTCTATAACATATTCAAGATAGGTTTGACGGTTCCACCTGTGTCATTACATAATGTTGCTATATCTATGCAAATTATAACAATAATGAAACGGGCTGAATGTTTGTTTCTGATCTATTCCTACTCCAAACTTTATAATAAATAAAGTATATGTAAGGAAAAGACGTTTCAGGTCGATTTTTGAATTAAGTCCACTTTGGGAATCATTTTTCTCCTGAAAACAGCATCTGATGCGATTTTTTTCCCCTACGGCAACAACTACGTTTTAACAGTTAAAATTAACATGCTAGTGAAGTTAAACTCGATATAAATAAACAGACAATAAAATATAAACAGTAAATAAATTAAAATTAATTATTTAAGTCTTTTAACATAACCTTTTGCAGCTGACGAGATTTAGTTTGTCTTTAATTGTCTTTTAATTTAAAAACTATTTAACACAGTATTTTTAGTTGCTATAAACTTCTGGAATTACATTTGAATTAAAGCTACCTTTAAATATCAGTAATCACTGAAATAAAGTTAATTAGAAGAAATTACTTAAAACTCATAAACTACGCTGATCTGTGTCTTATCTCAAATAACTACATTAAAAAAAACTTCAATTTCTGGCTACAAAAGTTTGAAATATTTCCATTAGGCGGGAGTTCCTTCTCCAGAGACATCTCTTGTCATTTGGTCTATTAATTAAGTATCTCACCCTTAGAAAACCATAGAAGTAAAGTAAGTTAACCACTGTGTTTTCCATCCCATAGTTACTTCCTCTTGTTACATACATACTGTTAATGCGGTTGTTTATAGGATGTCATGATTCGTTAAAAGTTGCTGTTTATTTAGGCGTTGCAGCTCCCTTGTTTCTAATTTGTGAAGCCTTGCCTAAAAATCAAATATATTGTGTTAACTAGATGATTATAATATATTATACTTATTTTAAGACATTACGTTAGGCTTATCATATTTTTAACAGTACTTTCTTAATCTAGTCATTTAGGAATTTTGAAGAATTAGAAGAGTCTATAATATTAGTATTTAAAACCACTGCTATGTTCGTTTTGGATTGAGTGAAACGCATCGTCAGCAATAGATACGAAGAATATAGTGCGGTTGATATCCCATTATTCTTACAGACGTTTCTAATTCTTGAAAACCCTTAAGGAACAGATTAAGAATGTGGTACAATAAGTATACCATAATATCTTATGATAAGTGTAATTGATTATAATAATGCTTCATCAGCGTGCAAAAGATGTTCACACCATAAAAGTTGTTAAATAAAGAATTGTTGAACATTATATTTTATTATTTTACAATGTTTGTCTACGTTATGTGTTAAGAGAGCGTGAATTTCGATTCTAATGAAAGTGAACATAAGTGTAAATATTTTCGTTGGTTTTGGTGCCTTAAGACTAGAAGTGGGCACCTATCTTAGATAACTTTTAAAACTTAGTTTTTCCTCCCAAAAAAGGCACTTTTATAGTTCATCACTATAAGCATCAGTACGGTAAAATACTCTAAATATTGTTTTCTTTTCCTGGTTGGGGTAGTGTGTTTTATTTATTAGAATTTCGAACTGCACATTGCAGGATTCAAGATTTAAGCCTCACCGCCATAAAATAAGTTGAGCACCTTCAGAACAGTGGACGCCCAACCTCATTATTCAGTCCAAAAAGTTGCATAGATCCACTGTAGTTGCAAATGTTGTTGTTCAGTTTAGAAGTTTCTTGTTTAGAAGTTCAAAATTAAAAACGGCTACACTTGAACCCTCGAGGTCTGTGACCTAACCGACGGTTCAGCCTATATCTGGCATGTTAAGTTTGAACATTTTAATTTCATTGTCTTTTTCAGAAAAAAAGAAACCCAGTCACAGAAATGTCTGGAATCTAATTGGCACTCCGATTTAAAAAATGATTATCATTTGAATACTTACATATCCAAGTCCACTTTTAGTAACTTTCTAAAATATAAACTGGTTCAATCATATACACATGACAACTTTCACGATTTTTAATAACAAAGTTTTTAAAACCAGTTTTTAAATATTATTATGCATTCTTCTAATTATCTAGGATCCATAAGGAGTTAAAACATATAGAATGCCTAACATTAATGTTTTGTTACGAGTATAATGAACTGTAATTTTGCTTTGGTAACTTGGAAAACGTGTTCACATCATTACAACTGTATTTTTAACAGCAATACGTCTGTGGACTTAAGCATTAGAAACTGGATTTGATATGTGTGGCAGATGGAGCAAAGACATGTAACTTTGTACTGAAAAACAAGCAAGGACATCATCTTTAAATCCAACATAATATTGATTCAAGTAAATATCTCGTAGAGTAGATGCTTCAAAGTCAAATGCAGTGTACACAAAAAGAAGCGTTCTTGCGTCATCTATATATTTATATATCCAAGATGTAACCATGCTATATGGGCTTAACATTTCGTTCTTTGAGTTCGAGGATTAAACAAACATGCACAAAGTACTCCATATAATCAGACAGTTTTTTTTTACATGTGTTACAAGAGTATAACATTTTCTCTACTCTTCAAGAGGCCCGGCATGCCCAGGAGGTTAAGGCACTCGACTCGTAATCTGAGAGTCGCGGGTTCGAATCCCCATCACCCCAAACATGCTCGCCCTTTCAGCCGTGGGGGCGTTATAATGTTACGGTCAATCTTACTATTCGGTGGTAAAGGAGTAGCCCAAGAGTTAACGGTGAGTGGTGATGACTAGCTGCCTTTCCTCTAGTCTTCCACTGCTAAATTAGGGACGGCTAGCGCAGATGGCCCTTGTGTAGCTTTGCGCGAAATTCAAAACAAACCAAACAAACCCTCTACTCTTCAAGAATTCAATTTCCTGGCGATTATATCTGTAAGTCGAGTGTAAAAACAAAAGAAACTTTGTGGACAGGTGAGCTATGTCCATGGTTGGATGCTAGTTGGTTTGTTTTGTGTTTATAATCTGAAAGTTTTTTTTTGAAATGATGGATTTTATTCATTCTTTAATTAGTATAATGTTAAGGTGTTACGATGAATACTATGGTAAATTACTAAAGACCACCGATCAATGTCAAAACAAAGTTATTTAAATTCATGATAAGTAAAAGTTGTTTACCTTATATGTAATTGTAAAAAAAAACACTTTAAAGCTAAAAAACACAATACCTTTAATGGCAAGTTTCCGTGTATCTACCCATAAATCCATTGAACCTCGCTATCAAATTTGGTGAAAATCTATCTACAGGGGCCGAAGTACTCGTAACAAGACGCACGTAAAAACCACAAAATGTAAAATTGGAAAAAATTATGTACCCTCTCATAAACCTAACAAAACATCCATTTAAATATTGGTGACGATTCGTCTACACCCTACAAAGTAGTTACATGGACATATAACAGACAGTACATTTATAAAAGAAGATATAAAAATGCAATGCTCAACAATATTAATGATCGAATTTTGGTTTTTATAAATTATTTACTTGCGTTTCCAGTATACTTAGTTAATATTTTTGACGTGCAACTTGTAATGATGGCTATATTTGATTTATTCACCTACAAAAGTGACAAAACATTATTTTATTACATTCCCTATTTCATAAATCTCAGCTTACAAATGGTCCTTATAATTCAAACCACTTATCGTGCTCGGACAGAAACTGGAAATTGTTAGCACCCAAGATGCTAGATAGAACGTCACAATGGATCTTTAGTAGGTCTACAGTCTATAAGCAAATCAAAAAATAAAGAACTGAAAATAAAGTTATTATTACATTGTTTCTAAAGAGAAAGTTCCTAAATCCCTTTTTATTGAATAAGCATTTCACTAAGGATTTTATGATTTGTTTATGAACATTGAGCAAGCAAGTACATGAACAATTGAAGATGGACAAGTTGTTTTATATTTGTTCACCACTCAAACTGAAATATTGTCAAGGCACGGCTGAGGACAGGAGGGAGTGGAGGTTGAGGCTGGCCGTGCACTCCCATATATCACACTGACCCACCCAATGTCATTCTCACTAGCAACTTAATATCCATTGTTTTTTGTGTTTTTTAAAGAAATAAGCAATAAGTTTTAAATTTACTGTTTGTCTTTTTATGGGAAAGGTTTAACATATTGAGAAAGTTTTAAGAAAAACGACATAAATTAGATATTAACATATATCAACGTAAAATACGGTTTGATAACTGTACATATTAATTTTTTTATGAATCTGATGTATATAAAAGCCAGTTGTCTTTTCGTAACGGTTCATTCGTCAGAGTCGCTAATCAACAAAACTATGACATCATATCATTGTTGTGTTCTTATGTACACTAACGATGCACAAAACAACATATCTCTCTCGTTCCACAGCTTTTCTAAAGATGTTAACAGAAGAAAATAGTGGTTTGTAAGGATCCGACATGATGAAAGACCTCTGGTTTTGGTAAATAATTCAAAACTAAATTGAAAATTTGCATAGGCCTAGCCTGATACTAATAACACTGGCCTAGGCCTATGCAACTTAGTTCTGAGCCTATAATAAGGCTATATGAAAAAGTAAACACATTTTGGAAATTATAGTGCTAAACAAGCATTTGTATTCAACATTCTTAGTTTATAAATATCATATATGGATTTAAAGATTTAATATTATTGTGAATAAAACTCCAGTTGGTCCGTTAACACAGTAGATTAAGCTGAATGGTGTTTGAAATACAAAAAGAGTTAGACCGGCTCCAGTTTTTGTCAGCGTAGGATTGTTTCATTGTAGTCTGTGTTAAAGTGACAGGCATTCACTATCAATATAGAACACGTTTGTAAAAATTTTAAAGTAACAACAATATTCTGTATAATAGACAAACCTTTTGTCAATCGCTTTAATCGTCTATCAATATAGAACACGTTAGTAAAAACTTTAATGTAACAACAATATTCTGTATAATAGACAAACCTTTTGTCCATCTCTTTAAGCCTAAACACAATATTAAACAAAAAAAATTATTGTTGTTGCTGAAGGACTAAGAAATATTCAGTGTCGCCTCCATTCCCTATAAATACAATGGCCTAAAGAGAGTGCACGCAAAACCTAGGCACCTAGTAAAATATTATTTCAAGTATCATCATTAGTTATGTCTAATGGCAATAAATTGAGGGAAAAGGTAAAAAAAATCCAAAAACCAATACTAGTTTCATACATTTGTAAGATATTATTTTCCTTATCAGTAGGAAGTCTAGTTTAATGGTGGCCTCTTTTTGTTTCCCTCCCTTTTATATATACATATTTATTTATTATTATTGTTATTTATTTATTTTATCATTATTTATTTATTTTTGTGTTTCAAATATAAGTTGATCGGGGAGAGGTGTTTAGGACCATCTTCATCATGTATGTGGTACCTGTCTAGTTTGCATAATAATTCATTTTTCATCCATTTTTATTGTACTATGTAGGAGTCTATCTGGAATGGTTGATATGTTTGAATATTTGTGTATGAAACAAGATGATGTGGTTCTGGGAACTCTGTATGCATTTGTGAGAAGTGTGTTTTGTATTGTTTGTAGCTTGGTTTTGATTATTTTATCACTTACAGTAATCCAAGCTGGAGCTGTATAGTCAATTACTGGTCTTATGTATGTTTTGTAAATTTTTAGTATATCGTCTGTTGATGTTCCACTGTTCTTGCCAGTTAGACTCCTAGCATAGTTGGTTCTTCGCCACACTTTACTTCTAATTTCATTTAAATGGTTAATCCATGTTAATTTTGAGTCATAGGTTAGATCAAGAAATTTTGCCGATGTGGTAGTCTGAAGTAGTGTTCCATTCATATATATTTCAGGCTGTACTTTTTTATGTTTTGTCAGCTTGGGGGTGCTTCATCTTATTTCGGTTTGGTCTGTTTTGAATTTCGCGCAAAACTGTAGCTCTTGTAAGAGAGCTAAATGTGCTTCTTTTTCGGCATTTAAACCGTAATTTTAGGTTATATAACGTGAGAAATATTGATAAATTTGTAATATAGTTGTAAGGTAGAGAATAAACTGGAAAGTTAAAAAATAAAAAACTAAGAGTTTGATATGATTTTCATAGATTTATATAAAAGTCAGGAGCTTTGGCACGTTACTACTCTTTCTACAGATTAAAATCTAATGTGTATATGTAAAAACTAGTGGTATTTTTTATGTTGTAACGCTTATGTTACGAGTCATCTTTAATTTAAGTTACAATATTGTTATTGATTTTTTATGTTATTGTTCTTTTTTTGCAACGAAGGAGAAAGTTTAAGGGATAACGGTTGCTAAAAAAGGTTTATTTTTTTGTTTATTTGTTTTCTTACAAACTTCAACCCGTCATTTCTTGACGGATCGAGCAAAGCTAGTATTTGATAATCCCTTCTGGCTTTATAATCTCTTATAGTGAACAAAAAGGTATCGTTGGGGCAATGAATACGGTGGGCATAGTTTGTTTTAAATACAATTATACACTCATATTCTCAGAAAAATACTATAGGACCGAAAAAAAAAGCTTATAGTGTTTAAGAATAATTTAAGCTCGATACTGTTATGGTATCCAAAATTTATTATAATCATGTGTAACTAGGAAAAAAAGTGTTCACACTACGACAAACTTAAACTCACTTCGTAAAGGTCTAGCCTGAACCTTTTGAAGCAATATTATTTAAGAATATAATATCGACACGAAAACTTACGAAAAGAAAGAAAAAAATATAACGGACAAAAATCTAATCTCGGAAGATATCACAAAATCTACTTAATTTTAATACAGCACTTAAAAACTCTCTGATTAATTACAACTCGAAACCATTATAAAGTGTAATCGAAATTTAAGTAATATCTAACCTTTAGAGTAGATGTTTTAGTACCACTTTTCAGTTCTCTTTTGTTTTTTATACGCGCGCTTTTATTTGCCACTAGACAACAAGATTACAGCTCAACACATGACATCTATTAACCATCAACAAAGTATCTAATTAACTTACGTACACAAAAGTGCTGACTTATACGCTGTTCTAGCAACGTTTATTTACATATGAGAGCCAACTTATTTACATAACTATAGTTACTATGACAAAGACCTTAGCGCCACCTAGTGTCAGATGTTTTGTCTAACTGTGAGAGTCGTGTTATAATTAACAGTGTGAGTTTTCGTCACGCATAACTAAAGGACGTTAACAAGCAGCTGAACTAAACGACAGAGTATAAGGAACGTCAAATACCAATTAAAGGAACACCATCCTCAGAAACAAAAGTTATCTATCCTCATGATTAGTAGATTTATCTTAATCCTTTTTTTTTTTTCTAATTTGGGTATTAAACTTATTTGTACTAGAAAATTTATTTGTTTGTTTTGAAATTTTGGGCACTAGGGCTATCTACGCTAGCTGTCCCTAAATTAGTAATGTAAGACATCACCACCAACCGCCAACTCTTGAGTTATTCTTTTGCCATCCAATAGTGAGATTCACCGTATGGCTGCACCACAGTTGAAAGGGCGTGCGTGTTTGGTGTGATGGGGGTTCGAACCCGTGGCTCTCAGATTACGAGTGGAATGCCCATACCACCTGGCTTGTACTAAAACTTTTCAGTCTCAGTTATCCAAATAAAATTTAAGTTTTCTTTATTTGTGCAAAACAAGAAATCAGGCTTACCTAAACCTAATGCAGGTTATTATAATAATACTATACGTTGACTCAGCAAAGGACATATCCCGTTTTTATTTATGATACTTAAAATCACGTTGGTAAATTACATGTGCAGTTATCGAATGTTGGTTATAAATATTTTGTGAAACTGGACAATATAAAAATAATTGAGCAAATTACACATTTATGCTTAGAAACTTGATCTTTTCCTTGTAATAATACATCAACGCACGACTATGTGATTTTATGGGTGTATGCTAGAAAAGTCTTATTATTTCTGATAATTTATTACTTAATTTTCTCATGTAAAATAATTTCCAGTTAGAATGAGTGCAAAACTATCTTTAGAATTCAACATAGAATCTGAAATGATTACTAATGGGAAAACAGTATTTACGTGTACAGTTATGCTGTTTTTTTGTCTTTGTTTGTTGTTGTTTTGTTTTAAAGATGTGTAATAATGTATTTCTCTGAGCTTTTAACTTAAACTGAAGGATGAAGCTTCAAGGAAAGTCTGTATGGACGTATTTCATCTCGTCAAAACAAGGAAATCCAAATGAGGCCATGGCATTTGTCCAAATTTAGTATAGAAGTTGGTTTTATTAAAGGTTTTACAAATACGTGCAAGTCCAACTGAAAAATCTTATTTAGTATGTGTGTATTAATTTTAGCATTCTACTGAAAGTTTACCTGTAACCTGGTTCTACACACCACGGGCTTCGAAACCTGATTTTTAGCATTATAAATCTTCGGATTTCTCTCCAAATATTCACATTCGTTAAGCTTACAGCCCTGTACAGTGTATAAGTATTAAAATTAGGGTTAGATAGCAGGGAAGTAACATGTAATAATGAATAAAATCCACAATTTGAACATGACCTTTTGTCAATTAACTCATGCTGTTTACCTTGTAAATTTAGAAACGTGTTGAAGTAGATTAAACTGAAGCAGTAGTAGTGTTAATCTGAATTTAAAATATTATGAGTGACAAAGATATTACAAGTAATTAACCACAAATAGAATAGTGGATAATTTCAAATCATTTTATAAATACAAGAAAATTTGATAGCTCAGAGAAGGTGTGCATCTTTAAATAACAATTAAATAATAATCTTACACTGTTAAAATGACCCAACCAAAAATTAATATGGTTAACTTTCCTTAATATTAGTGTTTAAAATGTTATATTATTTATTAAACCTCTTAATAAAATATTTTTGAAGATATCTACTCTTTTCGTCTTAGCGCCTTATTTTCAGATCGATCACTGGTATAATTTGAAATATAAATACCCCCACCCCCACCCTTCGGTGGCACTGCGTTGTGTCTGCAGACTTTGGTTTGTTTTGAATTTCGCGCAAAGCTATACCATGGCTATCTGCGCTAGCCGTCCCTAATTTAGCAGTGTAAGACTAGAGGGAAGGCAGCTAGTCATCACCACCCACCACCAACTCTTGGGCTACTCTTTCACCAACGAATTGTGGGATTGACCGTCACATTATAACGCCTCTTGCTTCAGTTGAGTTTTCGTTTTAGCATGTGGCATATATTGTTGGTTGTGTATTGCGCAAGTCGCGTCTGTTTTCTAAATGTGTAGAAGATTCTTCAGAATAAGAATCAACAATATTTGTTTCACGCAAACTCTAGTGCGTTTTCGAACATTTTTGAAACTTCGAGAATCTCGTATGATATATAAAAGCAGTTAGCCGAGAGATAGTAACAGAATGTTATTATTAGTTAGCTACAGTCAGTATGATATAAGTCTCGGAAGTTACAATTGTGATTAACGTCTATTAATCAGAAAACTACGGAATTTGACCAGGAACGTTTATTTCGAATATTACAAACCTTTCAACTTCAGTGAACTACTTCAGACGGTATTTATTTCTACAAGGACATTAACTATCATCCTTGGTGAGAAGTGAGCTTGTAACCGATGCGACATTAGCCAAGACATCGTTAACTTCAGCGAGGTGTGACAGTATCAACTCAGAATTACTTTGTTCGTCGTAGACCTGGACCATCAATAAAATATTCAGTTCTAGACCGGATAGAAGACTCGGTATGGTTTGTAAGTTTGTAAATCAATATTTATAATAACAGTAAATATTAATAGTATTGTTGTTTGTATATTAAAATATATTTGTGTTAAAAAGAAAATTGTCTGTATCAATCTTGTTGGCAAATGTCATGCATTTAATACATATTAACATTTAATTAACATCTAAATTCAAATTATTTGAAATAGTGATATGTAACGAACGTAACATAATAAATCAGAGACTCGTCAGAAATAAATTATAACAGTAACAATGACGATGGGATTTTTTAACAGTTCAATAGGACAAAAATCCATTGGCGCTGCTTCCCGCGACTTGACCCATATGTTTTTGTATAGAACAGCACGAATATCTGTTTTATTCTCTAGCTGCTTTAGCTATGCGACAGTTGAAGTGATGTGTGAGACAACTTGTGTAAACATACTTTCCAGACGAAGATTAGTCTTAATTGGAATGTGGGAACAGCTTTTGCCACTGTCCTTTATCATCGCGGATTCTCAAGGCGCCAAATGTTCCTTATCATAACTAGAATATAATGTGTTGAGAGTCTCTTTCTGGGAGGTCCTGGCTTCCCACATTCCATTGTTTTACAATGGCATTGAGTAAAAACGACCTCCGTCTTGTAAAATCTATATCTTCAACCCGAATATATCTTTAAAATCTGAATTTTGTATATTTTTCTTTAAAACGACCAATTTTCGGTGACGTTACACTGCTCACAAAGCGTCAAGCAATGCCAAAATGTAGTTCTGATACATGCCGTCCCAATGCGATTTTAGATCTTTTCAATATAAGTAGTGATCAATATATATACATATGTATAATTTTTTTTATGGAATTGAAAATACCCATTCTGTATCTCATCTGAAATCTTCTTTGTATGTTATTGGAATATATAATAAAATATTTGACAGTTTGGTTCGTTTTGAATTTCACACAAAGCTACACAAGGTATATCTGCGCTAGTCGTCTCTAATTTAGCAGTGTAAGACTAGAGAGAAGGTAGCTAGTCATCACTACCCACCGCCAATTCTTGGGCTACTCTTTTACCAACGAATAGTGTGATTGGCCACACTTATAATGCCCTCCCGGCTGAAAGGGTGAGTATGTGTGGTGTGACGGGGATTCGACCCTCAGATTACGAGTCGAGTGCCTTAACCACCAGGCCATTCCAGGCCTATTTGACAGTTAACTTAGAGGATTTGTTGTTGTTTTCATTTTGAATTAAGCACAAAGCTACTCAATGGGTCAGCTGTGCTCTGCCCACCACAGGCATCGAAGCTCGGTTTTTAGCGTTGTAAGTCTGCAGACATACCGCTAAGCCACTGAGGGGCTAACTTTGAGGAACTCTGCGACTTATTACGACCATCGTGGCCAGTGCGATGAGGAAATTTGCAAGTTTCAATTTCAGTAGTTGTTAATTAACAGTTTTATATTTAATAAGCAAAACTCGGCGCCTTTACGTATTAATTAAAACGGTAAAAATAGTCATTACTATTTCCTTCCACCTATGCATAACATGTTTTCAATAATCACGGTAAGATGTCGCCATCTAATAACAGAATGAACAGGTTAGCCTATGAAAAGCAAAAGAGTATAAGGTGATTTGAATTAGAAATAAGTAAGGATAAGAACTAATGTCCAAATAGCCTATTAAAAGCAAAAGAGTATAAGGTGATTTGATTTAGAAATAAGTAAGGATAAGAACTAATGTCCAAATAGCCTATGAAAAGCAAAAGAGTATAAGGTGATTTGAATTAGAAATAAGTAAGGATAAGAACTAATGTCCAAATAAGCAAAAGAAACTTTTTTCTCACAAGATAAGCGACTCTTACGTATCTTTATAATATATAATATTAAAGTAAACTAGAGAAAGAGACGATACACTAACACGTATGGGATAATTTCCTTTGAATGCACGTGTATATCAAATCAAAATGGTGTTTAAGTCATTACAGAAAGAATGTGAACCTATGAGAAGTTTTCCTTTTCAAAATATTGTTGTAGTAAAATCAGGTTTTAAATAGTATCCATAATGATCTGAAAAGTATCGCCTAATAAATATACTCGTGCTAAACTGACAACAGCCAAAAGCCTTTATATTGTAGAGCATGGCTTGAAGACTGTCTACACCAATCGATGTATAAAAGTATGATTGGTTATTTATTTGTACGACTGCGTAGAATGGTATATCAACTGTATACTCATATTTCACTCCAAGAAATATTTATTTAAAGTTTATTTTTATTTTATTTATTACTTTTTCGATTATTGGATGTGCAATGTTTTTTAAATAAAAAATATTTCACGCGTGCTTCATGATATATATATATCGTGGTGGCAGCACCAATATAAGATTAATAAGAATAGCAGGGTTTAGTTTCTGCATCGTTACATGTGTATGTGTATGTGGTTGTTATGGTAACCTGGCCTAGGTCAGTCTCTCCCGATCAATGCCAACACTGCAGCGGATCCGCCATTATATCTCAGTCCATGGTGTGAATTGCTAATGGCACGAGCGACTGAAATCACTGATAGCCAGTCGAGTATGGATGTTACGTAGTTTGGTTAAAGTGACACACAGCTTTTTATGGGTGAATTTTCATCGCTCTGAGAAGAATCTTTGTAGGTAGACACCTATTTTAACGAAAAATCACACCTTCTTACCGATAGTAAGTTCTTCGATGTCCATATTAATTACAAATAACCTTTGTGTGTGTGTGTGTGTGTCAGTTGCTTTATTTATTTTGTTATATACAAATATTAATTAATTGAGTGTTATTAATTTATAGCCTGGTTGATATAAACCATGGACCACTTGATTATACCTGAAAGAGAAAATAGAAATATATAACCAGTCTTTGATAGATTGTTTAGGCAGAGTATTCATGATGAAACTTTATAGAATGGACGGCAACTGCTTGAAGACGAAAAGCGGAAGACTTTCGAAACATCGTCCTCTACTCCTGTGTTTGCACAACAGACAGTTGCCGTCCATTCCACAAAGTTTCATCATGTAACCAGTCGTTCTCCTACGTACGATACAGCTTTAATCTAGCATGTGTAAAAGTATTTTGTTTCAACAAGTTTACGTTATGAATTTAGAAACATTCGATGCTAATCAGATTGGTGTGTCTACTAACTATTGTTTCAGTGTTATTGTCCTAGTCATGATGTAGTTGATCCAAGTACTTTTAAATAACTAACCCTTGTCAAACAATTTATTTGGATTTCTCTCCTTCGTTTCTTTGTCTGCTACAGTACAGTGATCACAGAACAAAATTATTTAACAAATGTACAGATATAAACGTATTTACATACGTACACGCATGTACAGTTACATCCGCACACATACACCAACATGCATACATGTATATGTATATATATGTATTGATTGGAATTTTCTAGTAAGAAGAGATAAAAAGAAATATAAATTTCTAGACTACATTCACGAACCAGTTTCGTCTATTGTCATCAAGCTGTTAAAAGTCATTAGATTACAAACCTGTCCTCTGCTGGTGCAGAGGTAAGTCTACGGATTTACAACGTTAAATTAAAAAGTTCGATTCCCCTCAGTGAAGGGCCCGTCATGGCCAGGTTGGTTAAAGCTTTCGACTTGTAATTCGAGGGTCGCGGGTTAGAATCCCCGTCGTACCAAACATGCTCGCCCTTTCAGCCGTGGGGGCATTATAATGTGACGGTCAATCCCACTCTTCGTTGGTAAAAGAGTAGCCCAAGAATTGGCGGTGGGTGGTGATGACTAGCTGCCTTCTCTCTAGTCTTACACTGCTAAATTAGGGACGGCTAGCGCAGATAACCCTCGAGTAGCTTTGCGCGAAATTCAAAAAACAAACAAAAAAGGCAATCCCCTCAGTAAACTCATCAGATAGCCCGATGTAGCTTTGCTGTAAAAAAAAACACACACACAAAGATTGCAAACCTTAGAGAAATTGCGACTTAGCCAACAGAGGAGGTCAGATGTATCTCGAAAAAAAATTAAATAAAATGAATAAGAAAATAATGAAATTTTATTTTGCAAATAGACTGTTTAGTGAGAGATGTTAACATGTTAGGTTTCGTGCATACTTTTGTTTTATTCATATTTTGTAAAGAACTATTTTTAAGCGCTCGTTTATTAGACTTGTTATTTGGTCAAAGTTCAGATATCCTGTAATACTGCATCATGTTAAAAATAAACATTTTAATCTAAAGTGAGATGATAATTTTTTAGGTATCCAGTTTTAATGACGTTCTAATCATTTATTAAAATATTATCTAGTTTATTTGCAAAAGGATGTCGCTTTTTCCATTTGCGCTAAGCCTTTTTAAAAAATCGTTTCATTTCGATATGGAAGTGGTAAACTAATTCTGGTTAATAATTTAGGAATTAATAAGGTTTTTCTTTTAAGTTTTTGACACCTCCTGATGTCACGTGCATTTGACACATACGTGTTAATATATATAGCTAAAGGCCCGGCATGGCCAGATGGTTAGGGCGTTCGAGTCGTAATATGAGGGTTGCGGGTTCGAATTCCCGTCACATCAAACATGCTCACCCTTTAAGCCGTGGGGGCATTATAATGTGACGGTCAATTCCACTATTCATTGGTAAAAGAGTAGCCCAAGAGTTGGTGGTGGGTGGTGATGACTAGCTGCCTTCTCTATAGTCTTACACAACTAAATTAGGGACAGCTAGCGCAGATAGCCTTCTTGTAGCTTTGCGAGAAATTAAAAAACAAACAAACAAACATATATTCCCCCTGAATTATCTAACCAAAATTTACCGGATAACATAGGAAAGTGGGGAATTATAAACGAATTGCGTTGATGATATTTTGTGTTTATAGAATGACCTGTTGTTTTATAACAGCTTCAGTTAACTTAAAAGTGTCAGAGATGTCAAATGTTTGTCATCAGTCATGGCACGGTTAAGTTGGCAGTTTAGGGTTAAGAATAATAGCATATCTTTTGAAATATATGTGTATCTGTCACAGATGTTTTTAATTTTTACGACTCCCGTTGCGTAGTTAAAAAATATATATGAATATATAAAGATGGTATTTAAATTTTGAAGGTAACAGTGTGGAGTTTCCACCTAGTGGCACAGTGGTATGTCTACGGACTCATACCGTTACAAACCGGGCTTCGATAACCATGGTGGGCGGAGCATAGATAGCCTATTGTGTAGCTTTATTATTAATTATAAACAAACAGTGTGAAGTCCTTGCTCATTCGAGCAATATGTATTTTATTATTGTTACCATATTACCTAATTGACGCCCTGTGTATTTTTAAATATTGTATTGCCCTAACTAATGCTCTCGGAGACGTTACAAACTGGAAAGAGGGCTGCTGTTTACCGTATTTGTACAGTTCAGAGACGTTACAAACTGGAAGGAGGGCTGCTGATTACCGTATTTGTACAGTTCAGAGACGTTACAAACTGGAAGGAGGGTTGCTGACTACCGTATTTGTACAGTTCAGAGACGTTACAAACTGGAAGGAGGGCTGCTGATTACCGTATTTGTACAGTTCAGAGACGTTACAAACTGGAAGGAGGGCTGCTGATTACCGTATTTGTACAGTTCAGAGACGTTACAAACTGGAAGGAGGGCTGCTGATTACCGTATTTGTACAGTTCAGAGACGTTACAAACTGGAAGGAGGGCTGCTGATTACCGTATTTGTACAGTTCAGAGACGTTACAAACTGGAAGGAGGGCTACTGATTACCGTATTTGTACAGTTCAGAGACGTTACAAACTGGAAGGGGGGCTGCTGATTACCGTATTTGTACAGTTCAGAGACGTTACAAACTGGAAGGAGGGCTGCTGATTACCGTATTTGTACAGTTCAGAGACGTTACAAACTGGAAGGAGGGCTACTGATTACCGTATTTGTACAGTTCAGAGACGTTACAAACTGGAAGGGGGCTGCTGATTACCGTATTTGTACAGTTCAGAGACGTTACAAACTGGAAGGGGCTGCTGATTACCGTATTTGTACAGTTCAGAGACGTTACAAACTGGAAGGAGGGCTGCTGATTACCGTATTTGTACAGTTCAGAGACGTTACAAACTGGAAGGTGGGCTGCTGATTACCGTATTTGTACAGTTCAGAGACGTTACAAACTGGAAGGAGGGCTGCTGATTACCGTATTTGTACAGTTCAGAGACGTTACAAACTGGAAGGAGGGCTGCTGATTACCGTATTTGTACAGTTCAGAGACGTTACAAACTGGAAGGAGGGCTACTGATTACCGTATTTGTACAGTTCAGAGACGTTACAAACTGGAAGGGGGGCTGCTGATTACCGTATTTGTACAGTTCAGAGACGTTACAAACTGGAAGGGGGGCTGCTGATTACCGTATTTGTACAGTTCAGAGACGTTACAAACTGGAAGGAGGGCTGCTGATTACCGTATTTGTACAGTTCAGAGACGTTACAAACTGGAAGGGGGGCTGCTGATTACCGTATTTGTACAGTTCAGAGACGTTACAAACTGGAAGGAGGGCTGCTGATTACCGTATTTGTACAGTTCAGAGACGTTATAAACTGGAAGGGGGGCTGCTGATTACCGTATTTGTACAGTTCAGAGACGTTACAAACTGGAAGGAGGGCTGCTGATTACCGTATTTGTACATTTTGGATCCTATTTCAAACGTGATTTTTGTCTGTTTGATTTTATTCTCTCTCTCTTTTTTTTTTCCAAATCAAAATTATCGTGATACCGGTTACTATTGTTGTCACACAAGGAAAACTTTATATCAAATACCGGGGGACACTGATTAACAGAAATACAGAGGCCCGGCATGGCCAAGCGTGTTAAGAGTTGCGACTCGTAATCTGACGGTCGCGGGTTTGCATCCACGTCGCGCCAAACATGCTCGCCCTATCAGCCGTGGGGGCGTTATAATGTGCGATCAATCCCACTATTCGTTGGTAAAAGCGTAGCCCAAGAGTTGGCGGTGGATAGTAATGACTAGCTGCCTACCCTCTAGTCTTACACTGCTAAATTAGGGACGGCTAGCACAGATAGCCCTCGAGTAGCTTTGTACGAAATTAAAAAACAAACAAACAAACAAACAGAAATACGGTGTATTCTTTTGCTGATACAACCTCTCGGGCAATCCTCTTCTTCAGGTATTTAGAGCTGAACAGAAAATTTACATAAAGGAGGGCGTTACCCGAAACATTGTATCATAATAGCATATATAACACACCTATATCTGTTACTAACACCTTGTTGTCTTCGGTACATATATCTACAGTTAATATCTTGTTGTCTTCGGTGTTTCAACTTATAACGTGTTTCCTGTGTTCCTCCATCGACAACCACCACGCGTAATTTTATGCATCGTTTTATAGCATAAGATATAAAAATGCGAACAGTTTAAAAACGTTGAAAACGATTCTGCTGAATGGACTATAGCCTTTTGAAATGAATCAATGAAAGCTGGGAAGTCTGAGTTCGATTTGAGCTTATATTATGAGACGTTAAGGGCTGGACGTGACCCAGTGGTAATACTGCAGAACACGATCAGCCCTTTCAAATACAGGCGAGTTATAACAGAAACTACCAAAACCGTCATGCAGTACAAAGATTCGAACAAAACCTTCAAAGAGTGGCTTGCTACAGGCAGGCTTCCTTTACTATAGCCTCAAAGTTATGGACAGAATCTCTAAGACAGTACTTTAGCTTACCTACGTAGCTCAAAGTTATGTACAGAATATCTAAGATAGTACTTTAGTATACCTACGTATTACGTACAGTCCGCTATAGGCAGTAGCTCAAAGTTATGGACAGAATATCTAAGACAGTACTTTAGTATACCTACGTATTACGCACAGTCCGCTATAGGCAGTAGCTCAAAGTTATGGACAGAATATCTAAGATAGTACTTTAGTTTACCTACGTATTACGTACAGTCCGCTATAGGCAGTAGCTCAAAGTTATGGACAGAATATCTAAGACAGTACTTTAGCTTACCTACGTATTACGTACAGTCCGCTATAGACAGTAGCTCAAAGTTATGGACAGAATATCTAAGAGAGTACTTTAGCTTACCTACGTATTACGTACAGTCCGTTATAGACAGTAGCTCAAAGTTATGTACAGAATATCTAAGAGAGTACTTTAGCTTACTCTACGTATTACGTACAGTCCGTTATAGACAGTAGCTCAAAGTTATGGACAGAATATCTAAGATAGTACTTTAGTTTACCTACGTATTACGTACAGTCCGCTATAGGCAGTAGCTCAAAGTTATGGACAGAATATCTAAGATAGTACATTAGTTTACCTAATGTCCGCGTTGATAATACCATTCTTTGAGACGCGAAACTATTTTGCTCGTATCATTATAAATAAAAAAAGGTGAATGTAAAAGATGTATTTGTCATTGAGCTGGTGCAATATCCGTATCCCCCCCGTCGGCAGTTTAACAAGGCTTACAATGTTATAATTCAAGGCTCAATCCCCCGTGATTAGCAAATCAAAGTTACCCTATTGTGTAACGAGCTTAAAGGTGAATTTTACAGAAAAAAAGAAAACTTTGCAGTCAAAAGAACTACTCATACTGATTAATTTTGCAGGTTCACATTTTTATAGAAAATATGTGCTAATAAATGAAACATAGAACTTGGTGCAGAAAGAGCCCTTTCCGAGCGGCAATCCGAACGTTTTAGTTTTTACGTTTGCCGCTAGGAAAAGTACTGTGACGTAATAGTTGCCAAACAAACCGCCAACGCCAGCGCGTTGAATGTAAATAAGCATGGCCAGTGCATAAGGAGAAACAGAGGCGGAGTCTGTTTTGACTTTGTGTTCTGAACAGTGTCGAGTAGCGCCATATCAATTCAAACCTACTCTGAACGAACCTAGAACAGTTACTTTTGACACAGATCTGACAAGTTCAAGTGATGAGGACAGTTCCATGAGTGAGAGTAACGGAACTGTAAGTGATACCAATAGCGCCCAGGCCGGTCGCGAGTCGGTCATACCTCCAGTGGAAGAATGGTACGCCTAAGTCATGACAACAAATATGGTCTGTATTATTTCACGTGCAATTTTAAACATCTCGAAACCTGTCTGGTGTTTATAAATTATTGGTATCACAGACTGGGTCTTATTTGTTTATACTTTGCCGACTATGGTAACTAATACTCGGCCCTTCCACAATCATTGTACCGGGTATTTATGGCTCGTAACAAAATGAATTTCAGTTATACGTCATAATTCTGTCTATAAAATTAAACTAGATGTAGCAGTCTGAATAGTTAATTTATGTTGAAATGTTAAATTTGAAAAATGGAATTCTTCAAACTTTTCCATATTTAAAAATGATACAAAAAATTTACAGAATGATCTACCAGCTTTTAAACTTGGAATATACTCTATTTGGGATGGATTTGTCCACTGTCTAGACTAGGAAATCAAGGTTTCACTGACTTTCTGGTGCCACAAATGCAAAACACGCTCATGAATGTGAAATGTGTATGTCGAGATACATTCTTCAAAAACTTGTACTTTTTAAATTATTATATTATACTAGTTATTGTGTGCTTTATACTGCACACATACCTTTAAGTTTGTTCTTTTCGTGATGGCAAGGGATGGCTTCTTAGTGGTGGAACCTGTGCGCTGCAGGATGAGATCAGTCCTCAGCTCTACACGAGGAAAGATGGTGGGAACGATCCTGTCTACTGCCGATAGTTTTTTCAGTGTCAACCTGCCTGGCTTGAAACCCACGGAATCCAAAACAGTGGGATCCGACACAAAACATGAGCGTTCAAAGTGATCATGACAAAGCTTTGCATGGTATGAAGTGGTCCAGTTCTTCCTATTGACCATCCACACCCACTGTCGCCACCTTGCCGGTTTCTTCTCCTTGCACGGAAACGAAAAGAAGCTTTTGCCCGATGCCGAACCGTTTTAAAACCATAAGCAACGCAGTAAACCATGTTATCATACAACAAACATAAAGTAGCAATATCAAGACAAAAAATAGTGTCACGAGGTATGTAATCCGAGAAAAGCACCGATAGATTTACATAAAACACCAGCACTGAAAGGAACAAAATGACCGGCGCGCAACGAAGCGTTTTTAGCTACTATTACGTCATAGTTGTAAAACGTCACGGAAACAGCCGAACGACCGAGAGGAACTTGAGTTCGAGGACCCGCATATGCTGTTTCATTTTTTACTCAAAAACTAAAGTGTTTAAAAATATGGCAACCACACAGGAATTATACCTAACCAAAGTACAGTTTCTAAGGCAATTATTAAATTTGTTGAAAATTCGCCTTTAACAATAAAATACACAAAACTGGCCAGTCGGCAGCAACCTAATACTAATCATCCACGCTAGGTTTGTTTGCTTGTTTCTGAAATTCGCGCAAAACTACGCAACAGCTATTTGCGCCTGGTGTCCATAACTTAGTAGTTATAGACCAGAGAGGAGGCAGTTGAGAAACACCATCCACTCTTGGACTACTCTTTTACCAACAAATAGTAGTATTGGTTGTCGCATTATAGTGCTGAAAGGATGAGCATGTTCTGTGACGTGGATTCTAACCCATGACCCTATTATTGCGAGTCAAACACTCTAACCACATTAAGGAAATTTATTCTATAAAATACAGACATTTTAAAGAACAGGGAACCTTTTTTGTGTGTGTGACGCACAAATTCTAGACTTACCAGCCACGAGGTCGTAAGTTCTATCATATGTTTGCTTGTTAACCAACACATAAGACACAAAACGAAATAAACGACCAGATCAGAAATGCCGCTCGTTAAAGCATAGCCATTCCTAATTCTGAGGTGCGGACCAGGAGGAAGAAAACCATGCTGCAGCACCCACCGCCTGTAGTAACTTCTTTTAATAGAATAGTGACTTTGACTATCATAGTTATGATGCATGCACAACTGAAATTGCGAAGCACGCTTAGTTACTCCACGTCTCGAATCTGAGACCCTCGCATACGCTAATCATTAGCGGATCCCGAACTGGAAACAGCAAGAAAATTTGTGTAGCAGATACACAAAATACACTATACTGTGAAGGTTTACTGATTGGCTGAGGGGTTCTGTCAGGATTTGGAATGTTTAGGAAGAATCTTGTTCCGAGAAAGTTTAAAAGCCTCTGCATTAATACACGTTTGAGTCAAATTCAATACACTTGTAAGTAAAGCCATGTCTATTAATATCGGAAACCCTAACAAACTTTTATTTGTAACCACATTTGATGAAGATCCATAATTAGTATATATGTATATTACGTATTTGTTGACTAGCAAAACCATATTGGACTATCTTGTGTGTCCACCTCAGGAATCGAATCCATCCTCTATACTGACCGCTGTTCCACCTAAACCCTAGAGAAATCTATAAACTAGCTACGTGCGTATAAGGAGTTAAGGGGATAAACATAACATAAAAGGTTTAGTTAATGGTTTAAAACAGTTGTTTGCTCTCAAGCAAAGCTATATTAAGCTGTTTGATGAGTCCACCTTGAGGAATCAAACCTCGAATTTTGACGTTGCAAGTCCCTCGACTTACCGCTGTCCCACTGGGAAAAGAACGTAGCATAACCTGTTTTGATAAGTTTTAAAACGTCGGATGGTTACTTTTTGATATTTTGAACAGAAAATTTTAAATCCAGTGTTAGAGCACGGATAGTCCATCTTGTAGTTTTGTGCTTAACTTCAAACGAACAAACACTCTTTTACCCTCACATTTTAACATTTTTTATTACGTTAAAACGATAACAACGGTTTCACGTTAAAAATAAGTGTCTTTAGACATTTAAAAAAACAACAATACAAAATGTGTCTTTACGTTGTATACTGTATAGAATATAACAACGGTTACAAATATCTCCGAAACAGTATTTCATTCATTTCAGTAACTGCTATTAAAATAACTTCAAAGTACCTAAACATACAGCTTCTAAATGTTTCGTGCATATGACTGTGATAAAGCAGTAAGAAGTGAGCTGAAAAAACAACAATAACATATCTTTCAAACGAACGGCATTTTTTGGGTTACAATACACCTAATTGGCTAAATCTCTTTTTTCTGAAGACACATATAATTCAAACGAATGTCGTATTCTGGGTTACGGTACCACCAGTTGGCTAAATCGCGTTTTCATAAAGATACAAATATTTTAAAGGAACGGCGGTTTTTGGGTTACAATACATTTAATTGGTCTAGTCACGTTTGTCTAAAGACGCCTTAAATTTTATCTGCCCAGTAATTAAAGGTGTGTGTGTATGTTTTCTTATAGCTTAGCCACATCGGGCTATCCGCTGAGTTCACCAATTGGAATCGAACCCCTGATTTTAGCGTTGTAAATTCACAGAGTAATTAAAGGAACTACACAAATTAATTATTTTTTTATTTATCACTTATTTCAAACATTATTAAACACCAAAAGCTTACGATTTAAAAAATTCATCTGTGTATTGACAAGTGTACAATTCAGCACGTAAATGAGAGGACAGTTTTCTGTTTTTCTAATCGGTAGAATACCTCGAACAGAGGTGTAGCTTGGCTTGACCCACACTCTCGATAGGGCAAGGTAAAAACATGGTTTTGATTCAGGGAGAAATCGACCCTGACTTGTACTGTGCGTGACAAAATTTCTCACTCAGAAAAAAAAAGATGACGAATTGTTCTGCAAGTGCAGAGTGATTAATAGTAACAGTCCACGGAAGTCATCTAACAAATGCTGTTTATGAAATTTTTCCAAAAAAAGTAATGAAATGTAGCGGGAAAAATTAAGGCTGGTAACAATATTCCCGAATTAATCCAGATGTATCATCACATTATCAGTTCCTTCCATACCTCAAGTGGTCCACAGAACAACTACTGAGGTTTTCACTGCTTTCACTTTTTTACTAATTCCTCAGCCTTTACTTTGTCCAGGTATTTTAATATATCATATCCCTTTTTATTGTTCTACATCAAATATCTTTCGGTTTTCCTCTGTCTTCTTCTAACTGACATCTAACCCGTTGCTTTTCTTGGTGATCTATTCTTCATTATTCCTAGAACATATCCATAGCATCTTCGGCTTGGACTTTACTGAGATTGACAGTTGCTCATTTCTCTCAATCCATAAATATATATATATATAAACTATAACCACAAAGGGGTGTGTGTGTTTAGAATGTGTTACGACAAACTGTTGGAAAGCGATCTAGTCTTTTAGGAGGTCAGAAGCCATGTTTATATAGTCCATTAAGTGTTACCATGGGCACCACTGATAAGGAGTAGAACAGTGCCAGTGGTCATATATTAGCAGACCAACAAAATGATGGAAACGTTTAATTACTGATTAGTTGGTCCTACTAACGAAGGAAAAGTGGGGGATCAGGAGACTTGCCCGGAGAAGAGGGTTCAAACTCCTCTCCCGCTAAACAACCTTCTTTTCAAACTCAATTCTAAACTGTAACTTTTAACACGATAAACATTCTCTTTAAATTTTAATCTACTTTAACCCTGCCAAATTAACATCGTATGATAACCCTAGTAAATGTAGACAATGGCTTTAGTTTACTGTTTTGTTATTATTGTCATTATTACGGTGGATAACTCACTTTGTTCACGTAACGGCCAATGTGGCTGTATGGAACATTTACACATGTATCGTGTGTATGGTTTGGTTTGTTTTCAATTTCGCGCAAAACTACACAAGGACTATCTGCGTTAGCCGTCCCTAAGTTAGCAGTGTGAGACTAGAGGGAAGGTAGATAGTCATCACCATCCACCGCCAACTCTTGGGCTACTCTTTTACCAACGAATAGTGGGATTGACCGTCACATTATAACGCCCCCACTGCTGAAAGGGCGGCCATGTTTGATGTGACGGGGATTCTAAACTGTGACCCTTGGATTACGACTTGAGTGCCTTAACCACCTGGCCATGCCGGGCCCGCATCATGTGTAAGGAAGAAAAAAACCGTTATGGGAACTCACGTTGTTCGTTTTTTGTTTTGTTTTTCGCGTAATGACTTACGTAGAACTATCACACATGCTTTGGGCTAAGGAAGGAAAAACTGCAGTAAGAAAAACACACGAAGCTCTACAAGCGGTTTAAAGAGTGAAAAGAAATAAAGTCACAAGACAAAAGTTACATTTTATTTAAATACCATCAATAATTAAAGTAATCAAACGAAAAATATTTTAAATCACTTACTTACAGACAATACATGACTTCTACACATTGACAACATAAATTATGTGTGATGGCATCACTCATACACTAGTGTGCAAAACAAATTAATTATAACTATAATCATGTTTTCACGAAATTTCCCGCCTTTTTCAAACATACCTGTGACTTTTTTTCCTGGTTTCGTTTCAAGAAGATTTTAATCAAATAATCCTCAAGTCATTTCATCACGGAAATAAAAGGTTTTTATTGATGTCGTCAAAGGTAACGTGAAAGTGAAATTATTTGCTCGAAACGTTCGTAGTGAGTTCTAGTGGCTGTTTTTATACCACCATGTAACATATGAGCTCTTTTATAACAACTATATACCACTTTATTCTGGATATTCTATACAATTGTCACATCCGGCATGGCCAGGTGGGTTACGGCATTCGAGCTGTAATCTGAGGGTAGTGGGTTCGAATTTTTCACTTCAAACATCTCGACATTTCAGCCGTTGGAGCGTTATGTTGTTACGGTCATTCCCACTGTTCGTTCATAAAAGAGTAGCCCAAAATTTGGAAGTGGGTGGCGATGACCAGTTGCCTTCCCTCTTGTCTGCATTACTAAATTAGGGACGGCTAATGCAGATAGCTCTCGTCTAACTTTACGTGAAATTTAAAAAAAAAAACAAGCAATTGTTACATTCGGAGACACCACGAGACACGTGAAGTCCTAACACACACACAGATATTTGTAAAATACATTTAGTTCACTTACCTCCCAATTTGAATTTCATTAATGAAACTATATTTTTCTATCTTATTTTTCACATTTAGTACAGAGGAGGGGGTTTGGCTGTTACTGAGAATTAGGGTATATAATGTTATCAGTACTTCATTTGTCTCCCAGCGATACAGCGGCAAGTCCCACCATTTATTAAAACTGAAAAACTGGTTTTGATGTTTGTTGTGGGCATAGCAATAGCATAATAGCCCATTGTGTGTAGTTTTTTTATTAATAACAACATGTGTTTAACATCGTAATAGGAAAGGGAAAAGGAGGTGTTAACT
Source organism: Tachypleus tridentatus (assembly GCF_004210375.1). NCBI lineage: Eukaryota > Metazoa > Arthropoda > Merostomata > Xiphosura > Limulidae > Tachypleus > Tachypleus tridentatus. The sequence goes on along the minus strand of NC_134826.1, from coordinate 67,349,178 downwards.
AGACTTAAATTTACCAAACTATTATTTGAAATTAATCCTAGGGAATAATGTGGTACGCGTACTCTGGTTAGTACACACATGCATGACATCCGGGAAATTCGAAAGGTCGATATTTAAACCCTATTTATAAACTTCATGATTGTAACCACGTGAAAGGGAAGAGCAATCGTTACAGCAAGCGAAGCAGCTCTTATCCTTCTATGAGACAATAGGTACTGTCCCTAAAAGAAAAGAAACCGAATATGCGCTGACAATATACTAATACAGGTGGTATAGCACTTGGTTTGCGTAGAGGTAAGACTATACAGGAATATATCGACTTCCGCAATTTCATAATATCATTAATTTTTGTTATATTTTACTAAAAATAGGCCTAACTTTCGCAGTACTGAAACTGAAACTGTAACTTGGTTGTTACGTTCTTTATAAATATGTGTTCAAACTCATCATTAACTGTTCAACAAAGTTCTTTTCCAACACTACTAATAAGAATTCGTAAGGCCCTGGCATGGCCAGATGGTTAAGGCACTCGACTCATAATATCGACATTGAAGTAACCTATGATTTCAGCTAGTATTTGATAAGATGTTTAGACTGATTTTTGTGTCAAGCAGAGATAAAATTAGTCAATATCATAGAATATTTGGATCTCATCGAAAGCACATAAAAGAATTGGTAATTTGAGGGTTTGTATTTTGTCCAAAGTTAAAAGAGGGCTATCTACACTAGCCGTACCTAATTTAGCAGTGAAAAATAGCCAACACCACCCTATATGCCAATTTTGAGGCTACTCTTTTAACAACGAATAGTGGAATTGACCGTGATATGATAATGCCCACTCACGTTGTGAGTTGAGCGCCTTAACCACGTGGCCTAATTTAAGAGTTAATAAGTTTTATAATTCACAGACATTTTGATAAAGATTGGTTAGTTATTTTTGGAGTAATTCCGCATTGGGCTATGTGCTGTGTCCACAGTGGAGAATTGAATCCCGAATTTTAGCATTGTATATCCGTAATATTGCCGTTGTCTCATTGGGGAACCAAAGATTACAAGGGAGTATGCTTTGATAGAGAGGTAAAAAGTAAAACACATGAACTATTGAAACCAAGAATAAATCAGAATGAAAAACCGACTTGACATATTTTATTACTCAAACAACAAACTATAAACATAAAACTGCTATTACTTAAATTGCAAATCGAAATCCCAAAGATTATGAATTTAAAAGCAGAAGATATATTTAACGTTAGCATGGGAGGTTTTACTATGTCGTATACATAGTCATATCTCTTTGTCTGTTTTTAATTCTAACGAAGTAAATATCAAGAAAGGAAAATAGATATTTATTTGTTTCCCTGCGGGGAGAAAGAGCACATAATCCAATACTCTAAAAGAAACAAACATTAAATAAGTCTTTTTTTTTTATTTCGCGCAAAGCTACTCGAGGGCTATCTGCGTTAGCCATCCCAAATTCAGCAGTGTAAGACTAGAGGGGAGGCAGCTAGTCATCACCACCCACCGCCAACACAATGGTCTGTCTGAAGCTCTATCCATCACGGGTATCTAAACCCGGATTCTAGCGTTGTAAGTCCGCAGACATACCGCTGTGACACTGGGTCGGCTTGTTTGTAGTTAAGCACAAAGGTACACAATGGGGTCTCTGTAAGAACTCTTGACTTTCGGATCCATAGTCCAAACACGCTAGGCTTCACTCGACTCCCATGCTTTATTATATTAATGTTATAAAGGTTAGATCGGCCGTTCTGAAATACATTTTCATTTTCAAGTTGGTTTTCGTCAGCGAGAAAGGTTAGATCGATATTTATCAAATTGATATGACATGTGAACTAACATGAGATCATAATTAATGTTATAAATTTATTTTTAACCCATTTGAAACATTAAATTCAAGAAAAATTTCTCGAAAAAGTGTAATTCTGAACGTTGGTAATCTTTACTTAACATGACGAACTTGCAAAATTACCGGGAGGTTAATGAAACATCCGTGTTTGTTTATTGGTTTTAACAAGTTAAAACATAGCTTTTTGCTACTTACCTTAGGCCCGGCATGGCCAGGTGGTTAAGGCACTCGACCTGTAATCCGAGGGTCGCGGGTTCGAATCCCTGTCACACCAAACATGCTCTCCCTTTTAGCCGTGAGGGAGTTATAACGTGACGGTCAATCCCCCTATTCGTTGGTAAAAAGAGTAGCCCAACAGTTGGCCGTGAGTGTTGATGACTAGATGCCTTCCACTCTTATTGATCCGTGTTTCACAGCTGAACAGCAAACATCAAATGCGCATGCTCAGTAATAAAAATTTGATCAATAATTTCTTTCTGCTTCACCTTGGTACTTTGTTTATGTAAACTTGATCAGGGAGACAGATATGACTGTCGCGTGTGCATCATTTCATCTTCTAGCATTTTTTAATGAAATGTTTAAGGTAAGTATTTGGTTTGGTTTGTTTTGAACTTTGCGCAAAGCTACACGATGGCTATTTGCGTTAGCAAATACATAAATCAAAATAAAGTTACGGTTTTCGGATACGGAAAAATACGGTTTGGTTTGTTTTGAATTTCACGTAAAGCTACACGAGGGCTATCTGTGCTAGCCGTCCATAATTTTGCAGTGTAAGCCTAGAGGGAAGGTAGCTAGTCATCACCACCCACCGCCAATTCTTGGGCTACTCTTTTACCAACGAATAGTGGGATTGACCGTCACATTAATACGTACCCACAGCTGAAAGGACGAGGAATACGGCAGAAATTAAGTACTATACGTGAAAGGTATGTAGTTAATTCTAAACTTGAAATGGCCAACGTTGACTAAAACTTTAAAAAAATATTTCAATCATACTGTTTTCACGTTATGAAGGTTTCATTCCAATTCCGAAAACACTTATCATTGGACTAAATTTATAACAAATTTTCCATATATCTTCTCTTTGAGTAAGGGAAGGATGCTAAATTTCTTCGTGACATAAATAAGGGGAGAGCGTGATCTAATAATAAACGTGCTCGACTACTATGGATTTATGTGCCCAATGCTCGCGTCCCGTAATACTCCTCCACAAAAGCGCTCCTTACGTTTGAGCCGTGGGTCATTTCTGAGTGACAGTCAAATCACATTATTCTGTCAAACCAGCGTATTGTTTGTTTGTTTTTTAATTCACGCAAAGCTACACGAATGCTATCTGCGCTAGCCGTTCCTAATGTTGCAGTGTAAGACTAGAGGGAAAGCAGCTAGCCATCACCACCCACCGCCAACTCTTGGGCTACTCTTTTATCAACGAAAAATGGGATTGACCATCACATTGTGACGCCCCCAAAGATGAAAGGGCGAGCGTATTTGGCGTGACGGGGATTCAAATCCACGATCTCATATAACGAGTCAAGCGCCCTTACCACCGGGCCATAACGGGCCAGACCAGAGTAAACTAAGACGGGCAAACGAAGAAGCACTTGTAAGTGCTGTAAATGCTATTTATTAGAAGCCTTCTCTTTTGTGTTACAATTATGATTGCTTGTGAAGATAAGCCTTGAGTTGCTCTTCACGAATATTACAAAAGAAACAACAACAGAAATAGCCTTAAGTTAAGTGAGTTAGGTTATTGCCATTCAAACGCAAGTCGTTGTTAGGTTTTTTAGACGGGGAAACAAGAAAGTTCCTTACAGAGATATTCCTTTTACTCTAAAGCAACCAATGTTAGCTGCTTCCTTTTACACTAAAGCAACCAATGTTAGCTGCTTCCTTTTACTCTAAAGCAACCAATGTTAGCTGCTTCCTTTTACACTAAAGCAACCAATGTTAGCTGCTTCCTTTTACTCTAAAGCAACCAATGTTAGCTGCTTCCTTTTACTCTAAAGCAACCAATGTTAGCTGCTTCCTTTTACACTAAAGCAACCAATGTTAGCTGCTTACTTTTACTCTAAAGCAACGAATGTTAGCTGCTTCCTTTTACACTAAACCAACCAAATTTAGCTGCTTCCTTTTACTCTAAAGCAACCAAATTTAGCTGCTTCCTTTTACTCCAAAGCAACCAATGTTAGCTGCTTCCTTTCACTCTAAACCAACCAATGTTAGCTGCTTTCTTTTACTCTAAAGCAACCAATGTTAGCTGCTTCCTTTTACTCTAAAGCAACCAATGTTAGCTGCTTCCTTTTACTCTAAAGCAACCAATGTTAGCTGCTTACTTTTACTCTAAAGCAACGAATGTTAGCTGCTTCCTTTTCTAGTATTCAAACACCAGATAAAAGGCAGCGAGTAAACAGCACCTTGCCATCTACGTTAAGCAATTTACTTTGACTCTTATAACGCACCCACTGTTTAAAGGGGTAAGAGATATTTTGTGGTATCACAAGGAATTGAAATTGTCTCGTCAAATCCTGAATCCAGAGTCCAGCCACGGTTCGTCGCAGACACTCAGCAATGGTTCTTCAAGAATCTTGGTCAGTGCTAGAGGCCCCAGATATGTTCATTTATTAACTGTTCCTTGGTAGTTGGTTGAGGCCTGACGAGAGGGGGGGGAGGGGTTACAGTCCTGGGACTCGGCGTCAATTAGGGGATCCGGAGAAATATGGGATAAAGAATAATGCATTCTCATTTTCATAATATACTTAAGGAAATATTACAGTACCGCGGGAAATCGCGTTACCTCAAAAAATGTAAATTCTCAACACATTTGGCTTTCACCCGTCAGAAAAAAAAATTCATACGCCCATGAATGTACCACAAATTTATGAATACTTCAAAGAGGGGCTCGGGGATATAACTGTCCCCTGGGCCCGACCTATCTCTCGACGCCCCTGAGTTGGTTCCAGATATTAATTCGTTTCTCAATATTATATGATAGTTATGAAAAAAATAGTTGGTATTTCACTTGTACTTCTTCTAATTGTACACATTAGGCGAAAGAGCAAGGTCAGAGACCTCTTGGTTGCAGTTAAATCGAAAGCTCTGGGATCTACCGGGTTTTTTTTTAATCACGTTATTTTGAAAGGAGACATTATAACATTGTTGGTAAGTATTTAAAACAGCCAAGACTGAACTCAGCAAATTCGACCTAAATTCTGCCGAACACTTTATATCACACGTTTCTAGTTAAGGTTGGATTAAGTGTATTTTGTTATGGGCTTCGATGTGAGTAACTACGTTCTACTAATTAACCAATATGCTCCGAGCGAAGCTGCGGTTTATAGAAACTATTTGATGGCTAATAAAAATTACATTTCTCCTTTAGGTTCCCGCCAAAAAGTGAAGTATCACTTGCCAAAATGAGTACGAGTGAGAAACAAAATAAAACCCTAACCACGAAGGTAAGTAATTCTTACTTTAAGGTCTAAAATACGAACGGCATGTTAGGCCGAGTTCCGCGCTAGGAAAGGTATTCCAATGTTTGGTTAGTTCACAAAATCGTGGAAGGTTACTGTAAGTTTTTTATAAGTACTGAACAAAGAACAGTCCGTTTATTTTTTTGTTCTAATCGAATATGATTAGCTGTTTCACACGTTGCTGAAATTAAAAAGATAGTGCGATCCATAATATGACCAGAGTTTGTTTGTTTGAAATTAAGCATAAAGCTACATATTAGGATATCTGTGCTCTGCCCACCACGGCTATCGAATCCCAGTTTATAACGGTGTGAGTCCGCAGACATACCGCGGAGCAACATGATAAGAGATGGACAGTTTTACATCAGAAACTTTAAAATGAGCTAAGGTATCAAGATGCAAACCACACATTTGTGTTTCTTTTATTCAAGTCTCTCTTCCCGTGGGAAAATTGTAATTATAAGGGACTACAACGGCGGGAACAGATAGTGTATAGTGCAGCTTTGCGCTTAATTAGACGTATCTTTCGCTGAGCATTCCAGTTGTATATAATAAAACAAGTAACATTACAGTGTATAACATTTGTTTGTGTATGTATACCACCCAAAATGCATACACTTATCCGTTTTGGTGATATGTTAATAAGTTGTACGATTGTCGATATGCTGTTAGTACTGATTATAACACCTTGGAACTGTTTACTGGCATAGAGATACGTTAATAGGTTATACGACTATTGGTATGTTGTTGGTACATATTGTAACACTTTAGATCTGGTTACTGTCATGATGATACGACGTCAATAGGTTATATGATTATTGGTATGTTATTGGTACTGATTATAACACCTTGGATCTGGTTATTGACATGGTGATACGGTTGTTGGTACTTTGTCCAACACATAAATTAGTACAGAATGGTGAATGCAGGAGTTTTAGTACAACTGCATTACAAAATGTGTTTTATGGGCTCACAGTATCAACACTTCGTATCTCCGGCGGTCTTTAAGTTGTAATCATTGTCGTTAGTGTATAGACAACTACCAAGAATATTGGTACAAGACAAACATAAAGAAATATGGGATTTTTCCAAAATCTCGAAAGAGGAAGTTTAGTTTAAAAAGGCCCTACATAGCCTGGCAACTTGAAGGTCGCGGGTTTCAAATACTCTTCATATCAAATATACTCGCCCTTTCAGCCGTGAGAGCGTCATAATATTCGATCAATCCCACTATTTTTGATACAAAAGTGGCCAAAGAGTTGGCGGTGGGCGGTGATGACTAGCTTCCTTTCCTATAGTCTTACATTGCTAAATTAGGGATGGCTAGCGCAGATAGCCCTCGTGTAGCTTTGTGCGAAATTCGAAAAACAAATACTTTAGAAAACGAGGGCAGGGTAGTTTCCCATGTTTGATGACAAAGATCGCACATCATATTATTATGAGCAGGATAGAATACATATTTGTGGGGAAAAATCTCTTCCTCGTGAGTTACGGTACTTCAGTATATATGGTTTGTGTTTTTATACTGAATCTAAAATTCCATGAACAGTTTCTGGTATGTCTTGAAAAACGCAAATCGGTTTACATTTAGTTAATTGTTTTTGAATTTCGCGCGAACCTACACGAGGACTATGTATGCTAGCCATTTCTAATTTATCAGTGTAAGACTAGAGGGAAGGCAGCTAGTCGTCACCACCCACCGCCAACCCTTGGGTTACCCTTTTACCAACGAATAGTGGGATTGACCGTCACATTATAACGCTCCCAAGGCTGAAAGGGAGAGCATATTTTGGTGTGATGGGGATTCGAATCCGTGATCCTGAGATTACAAGTCGAGCGCCCTAACCACCTGGCCATGCTGGGTCAGGTTTACATTTAGATTGCATTGATATCAAACTAATTAAAATCTCACATTTACAATAATCAGAATAATAAAGTTGAGCCTTTGGAAAAGGTTTCTCTCGTAGTCGAATTACATCAGGTTATAGACTGCGAGACATTCTTTGTAACTTAATGGATGCTGAACGACTGGATCTATTAAAGCATTAACAAAAAAAAACTTATTTTATTAAGATTTTCGCGTATAGTTATCCAAGGGCTATCTGGGTATAACCGTCCCTCATTTTGACGTAATAAACTAGAGTGAAGACAGCATCCACTGCCAACTTTGTGCTGTTCTCGTCTCTCATAGTGATGGAACTGACGGTCATTTTTTTGGTACATCTACAGCCTCACAGTTTAGTAGAGTTCAATGACGGGGCAGCGGGACGCGTGTTGCAGCCCGAACACGCTAACCTTTAGTTCGCATCCAACTCTGATGTATAAAGAAAGTACAGTTACATTGTCAGTCTTGGTATGAAATATTTTCGTCTCGGGTGGCCCGCATAACCGTTTTCTTTAGTTGCATTAAATCTATAAATGTTCCCGAAATTGCCACGTCCGCTTCCCCTACCCAACCTCGTGTCACACTCCATTTATTAGAAGGAAAAATATACATTATTTCTAGGACTCTGCTGATGTAAGGATTGTCCCTGACATGTCGCATTTCATTCCTCAGTTTAGCAGTCATGTGACAAGCAGTTTAATCCATTAAAATAGTAAGGAGACTTTTATTCTGAATGGGGGAAATTGTGATTTGGTTTGATTGTTGTTAAATTTAAAGCCCCACAAATGGCTATCTATGCTGTACTTACCATAGGTATCGAAACCCGATATTTAGCGTCGTGAGCGTGCGTATTTTTTGTTGATCCAATGGTTCAAACACAAAAGATAATCTATTTTATTATCTTTTTTTTAATGTCAATTGAAAAAAACAACAACATTTCTAAGTTATACTTATATATATATATATTTCTGTTTCAAGTGGCCCGGCCTGGCCAGATGGTTGTTGTTTTTTTTACTTACAAACGCACTGATTTTATTTCATGTACGAAAATGCCAACATCATCTTTATCATGTTACTTTGTCGGTGATCTACAGACAAAATTTCTGCTAAAACCAGCTTTTTATCAAGTTAACGTTACAGAATATTTAGATGATAAATTGATTTTATACCATTATATTTTTGTTCAATTCGTTTTGGTTCATTACGCATTTCCGTATTACTTATACGTTATCAATATAAGTTTTTTATTCGTTAAACGGTTGTCGTTGTAGACGAGAAAGCTGGTTCTTGTTTTACTTATAATGGTCAGGCGCGTGCGCAATAATATACTGAATTTCTTTTTGCTTTTCTTTGTCTAGAGCACTCTGCGACGTTTCACGGAACACGTGAAAAACGGAAACATCGAGAAAATCGAAAAATTCTTTCTCAAAGGATTAGATCCAAATTTCCAGTGCCCAGACAACCGAGGTACGTGTTTCAAGGGCTAAGATAAGCCTCTTCGCTTTCCATCTATTTTATTGTTCTGCTAAATATTATTGGAAAAGCTAACGTCTAGACTTTAATAAATTATATCACAGACTAGCTAGCTAACTCTCGTGTTTACTTCTCTTACCTTTTTTTGCCTACAGGTAAGGCTTCCAATGTTTTTATCACAGTGTCATTACCTACCTTTTTTACTTATAGATAATACTTCTAATGTTTTCATCACAGCGTCATTACCTACCTTTTTTACTTGTAGATAATACCTCTAATGTTTTCATCACAGCGTCATTACCTACCTTTTTTTACTTGTAGATAATACTTCTAATGTTTTCATCACAGCGTCATTACCTACCATTTTTTACTTGTAGATAATACTTCTAATGTTTTCATCACAGCGTCATTACCTACCTTTTTTTACTTGTAGATAATACTTCTAATGTTTTCATCACAGCGTCATTACCTACCATTTTTTACTTGTAGATAATACTTCTAATGTTTTCATCACAGCGTCATTACCTACCTTTTTTTACTTGTAGATAATACTTCTAATGTTTTCATCACAGCGTCATTACCTACCATTTTTTACTTGTAGATAATACTTCTAATGTTTTCATCACAGTCATTACTTACCTTTTTTACTTATAGAGAATACTTCTAATGTTTTCATCACAGCGTCATTACCTACCTTTTTTACTTGTAGATAATACTTCTAATGTTTTCATCACAGCGTCATTACCTACCTTTTTTACTTGTAGATAATACTTCTAATGTTTTCATCACAGCGACATTATTTGAAGACTGCACTTCTGAAAATATCATTGTGAGTCTGTAATTAGATGAAATAGTCTGTCTTCTTTCTTTAACGTCATACAAGTGTAATTTTAGCTTGCAGAAAAAAAGGAAAAAGATTTGAAGTTTTTTATTTGTGTGTGCATGATTTACAATATCGATAAATTATGAGAAAAGCTAATGAACTTTGTTCTGTTTGTTTGTTTTCGAATTTCGCACAAAGCTACTCGAGGGCTATCTGTGCTAGCCGTCCCTAATTTAGCAGTGTAAGACTAGAGGGAAGGCAGCTAATCATCACCACCCGCCGCCAACTCTTGGGCTACTCTTTTACCAACGAAAAGTGGGATTGACCATAACAATATAACGCCCCCACGGCTGGGAGGGCGAGCATGTTTAGCGCGACTCGGGCGCCAACCCGCGACCCTCAGATTACGAAGCGCACGCCTTAACGCGCTAGGCCATGCCAGGCCCACTTTGTTCTGTGTTTTAGAAATTCGTAACTGGTCAGTTAAAAAATGAAGAAATTATTTTTAAACTCTGAGAGAAGCACCAACGTACAATAACAGAAAAAAACTTTTGTAGTTCCCGAGAAAGAAAATTCATTTATTTTAAGGTAATCAAGGGAAAACAACAACTTTTATCTGAACGTGCAAATAATTCTTTAAATTAAATTCACTCATACATAAGATAAGAAACGTGTTCAACTCAACTTTCCACATTATTGCTTATTTTGTTTCACCACGGATGGATATTTATAATTTTACAAAGCAGCACAAAACACCCAAAATGTTTGTTTTTTGAATTTCGCGCAAAGCTACACGAGGCCTATCTGCGCTAGCGTCCCTAATTCAGCAGTCTAAGACTAGAGGGAAGGCAGCTAGTCATCACCACCCACCGCCACCGCTACTCTTTACCAACGAATAGTGGAATTGACCGTCACAATATATAACGCCCCCACGGCTGAAAGGGAATTCGAACCCGCGACCCTCAGACCAGTCGAATGCCTTAACCCACCTGGCAATGCCGGGCCAACAAAAACAATCCTGCCACTCAGTATTAGCTTGAAACACGAGGCCAAGACTAGCCGGGAGGCACCTTAACACTTTAGAATATCATGATGTTTACTATCAATGGATATTGATTGCAAAACAGTAAGGAACTCGTGCTTTTTTATCCCATGAAATACTAACACGTAAAATGTGGCACATATTTTCAATTATAAATGTTTTAGTTACCAGAATGCACTACAAAAGTTAACAAATGGTCCGTTTTTATTCTTCGTAAATTACTGAAGCATGAAAAGTGTACATAAATGTTTTACTTACCAGAGGACGTCACAAAAAGTTAAAAATGGTTCTTTTTTTGATAAGTTACTGATACGTAAAATGTGGCACGTATTTTCAACTGTAAATGTTTTAGTCACCAGAAGGCACTACAAAAGTTAACAAATGGTCTTTTTTTTTTTTTTTTGGCAAATTACTGACGCGTAAAAGGTATAAATATTTCATATCCCCTGCTAGTATAGCGGTATGTCCATATATTTACAATACTAGAATCAGGGGTTCAATTCCCCTCGGTGGGCTTAGCAGATAGCCCGATGTGGCTTTGCTACAAGAGAACACATAAATACACAAGTATTTTACTCACCAGATGGCGCCAACAAAGTTAACAATGGTTCTTTTCTTCGTAAATTACTGATACGTAAAATGTGGCGCGTATTTTCACCTGTAAATATTTTAGTCACCATAGAGCACTACAGAAAGAAGTTAACAAATGCTACGTCTTATTATCGATCTTAAGGAAAACACTTTGACAGAAAACAAAAGAGCTAGTACTGTGAGATTAACCATAAAGTCAAATTTTGATTACTCAGAGTACTCAGTCCTTATTAAAACATTCTGGTGAACTCTTAATTCATCTAACTGTCGTAAAGTTGGCAGTTGTTATGATAACAATCAGTTAGTTATATCGGAATTTTTTTTTTCATTGAACAACAACCTGATGAAGTAAATCGTTTTAGATCGTTTGTAGTTGGCGTGTTCTTTCAAATATATTTACCTCAACTGTATTTTGTTTTTAATATTTCATTCTATCCTTTAAATAGAATAATATTATTAATTAGATAATATATTTTTCTAAATATTAAGATTAAAACATTACATACATACAATTTTTTGGCGCATACCTATTCGGAAGTTGAAGTAATTAATGCTGTGATAATTTTATTTTATTAATTTCACCTATTGATAAATGTACAGAGTCTTCCTGGACCACTATAGGTAAATGGTGATTAAGAAAGTAGAAACTTTTACCGTTTAGTGCCACCTAGTGGCATCGTAATATAACTTGTAAATCTTCTGTGATTAGTCAATTTCAATTCGTACATAGTTATTTGATCCAGGAAGTAAGGAAAAGTACGATGAAGCCATAACACTATGTAACATCTTGGACAATCGTAATTTTCAAACATTAGAATATAAGATTTATAAATACTAAGACATGTTGGTAATCATGAGATTTTTTCGTTGGCCTAAATTTTCAACCAGAAATGTAAATCATTATTGGAATACTAAATAAACTGTTAGGAAAATAAACAAAACATTATCTGATTTGCGAAAAAAAAAAAACGCGCACGTGCGCGTGGCTTCTTACAGCTCAGAACCACACAATGGTTACCTGAGCGCCGTTTGCAGGGATCAAATCCCGAATTTTAGCGTTGTAAGTCCCATAAATCTGTCGCTGACTGGCAATACATTTATGTTGTTTTGGATGATTTAAAAAGTACGTTTAAAATTAGTTTCGTGTCATCCGAAACATAATTTTTTTTAATTTACACTTTATTCTCGAGCAAAGATCAATTCCCATATAGCTGAAACGACACGTAGAAACTAAACTGTTGTGTTTAGTAAATTATTATACAAAATTTAATTTTGCTAAGGTTTTATGAACTGTATGATGTAATACCACGTATTCAGAAGAACGAGACCCGGCATGACCAGGTGGTTAAGGCACTCTACATGTAACCTGAAGGTTACTAGCTGTCTTCTCTCTAGTTTTACACTACTAAATTAGGGACGGCCAGCGCAGATAGCCCTCGAGTAGCTTTTCGCGAAATTCAAAACAAACAAATATAAGAACGAGCTAATTTTAATATCAATAAACTTCCAACTGACTTGTCACTGAGTGCGTCTAGCTTTTCCCTTGTATAGAAACACCTCTCACACTGGCCGCAACTCTCCATCAACCTCGCCACGTCATAATGGTCCTAATCAATGGTGGAGCAAGGTTTGACTTCACAAACTCGGACGGACGAACAGCTTTACATCGGGCCGTAGAGTCAAATAACTGCGAGGCCCTCAAAGTAAGTTGATCTAAGTTACCTGACTATTAGATTCGTTACATTGGTTAAATTCCATGCTCTTTTCTAACTATCCTTCTCTGGATTATTATAAATACACCTGTATATATTGATCGGTTCACAATATATCGATAATTTATTTCCCTGGTGTCAGAAAAACACGTAGGTTCAAGGAGTTTTAATACAAAACGATAATGTCGAACTTTCTTCTTCAGGGGAAAACTGAAGTCAGCATTAGGTTAGAGGTCAGTCTTATGTTACAAGACAGTATTAGATTAGAGGTAAGTATTAGGTTAGAGGTCAGTCGTAGGTTAGAAACTAGTATTAAGTTAGAGGTTAGTATTAACTTAGAAGTCGGTATTAGATTAAAAGTTAGTATAAGGTTAGAAGTCAGTATTCATATACTAAAAATATTCTGTTTAGTGACTTAGACTGAAAGGAGTATAGGGTTTTTACACCCTGGCATATTTCTCTTCATTTTAACAGACACTTCTCGACTTGGGAGCATCTCCTAACTTGAGAGACAACCGTAAGCTGACCCCTCTTTATTACACTGTCATATGTGGATGTGATAATCAGTTAACGAAGCTGCTTCTTCAAGAGTATGCAGACCTTGGATCAGCTGATCATCAGGGATGGCAAGAGGTTCATCAGGTTTGTCCACTTGAGTATAAAGATACACCATACAAATCTTTAATAAGTTGTTAAGAAACGATTTATACGCATAAGGAAGTGATTGACTTTGGGGTTAACATACTGCGTGTTTTGATAGGCCAATATTCTGTTGAAACACGTAGTATAAAAAAAAAACACTTCACTGTACTTATAAATATTTCGTTTGGTTGCTTTTCTGCTTTATGGAAGAGTCGTTTAAAGATGCGCTCTCCCGCTAGTACAGCGGTAAGTCTACTGATTTACAAGGCTAAAATCATGGGTTCGATTCCCCTCGGTGGACCAGTAGATATCCTGATGTGGCTTTGCTATAAAACACACACACATACACAAAAACTAAAGATCTAGTTTTTAGTTTAAAGATCTAAAACTCCCTATAACTGATCAAGCAGGACAATGGTCGAAACAGTCAACTCCAGTCCATCGTACCATTAATGCCTGATGACGTTAAATTATGTCTGCTTTAAAAACGTAGAAGTATCGCTTACTTCGAATAACACGTAATGTGGAATTATCATATGTTCGGTGAGCCATTTTAACATGGTACTCAAAACTAGAGAAATACATCTATAAGTTAAGAGAAGGTCCTACTTTTAGAAATGTTTAAAATAAACATTTGTGAGGGAAATCTTAAAACCTTAAGTTCGTGACCAAGAACACCTGACAATTTCTTTTATTTTCCACTTTGAAAGTGTTAAGTAAGATTACATATACGTGGGAATCATGAGATGTTTTATGTTGATAAGTTCACAAGGGGTAGTGAATTTGACAGTAAATAATAATATGGTTTATACTCATATTTAAAGATTTAAATACAGTGAAATGTGCCTGAATGTTTAATGTTGTAACAGTTAAATGTTCTGGTCATTACCACGTGAAAGTAACATGAACATCAAACAGGTATTTCTTCTTCCTTAATTATGTCTGGTGGTAAAAGCGCTGGACTCTGCGGATTACAGGTTCTATTTCCCGTCATCGAACACGCTCATTTTTCAGCTATGGGGATGCTACAGTATGAAGTTCAACCCCTTTATTCGTTGGTGAAAGAGTAGCCCAAGAGTTGGCGGTTGGTGACGATGACTAGCTGTCTTCCGTCTAAACTAGTGATAAATTATCACTGATAAATTAGGAGCATCTAGCACAGATAACCCTGGTGTAGCTTTGCGCGAAATTCAAAACAAACCTTAATTGCGAGGGAACTCTTAAATAATTAGTATTTCATTGCTAGATTCATACATCTTTAGTATCTGTACGCTTTAAATGAAGTGTGTAATATTATCATGCAGGTGGCAGCACTACCTATGTGGGGATGGCCTGGATTGTATTTTAAATATCTCTTCAACAGGTTATGAGAACTTTACATAACAACACAGCGTTTTCTTCTATAACAATATCTATGCAATGATCAAATCACAAGTTGTGAGAATGTTTGTAAATATTAAGATACAAAGTTTGAAGTTATTGTTCCTCCCTCTTCATCTTTATTACATAATAACTCAAAGCAATTCCATTGAGGTGACATAGTTTCAAACGGAATACCTGTTTTTATAAGTATTGTTAATAACTAGTAGTAATAAAAAAAATCAATTCTAGTGTCAGCGGGGTGATCATTACCTCTTGAAGTTAGCTTTCTTACAAAAAAAAAGTTCTGTTAAAAAGCTTAAGTGCAGGACGAAACAGGCATTACCAGCCAATAAAGGATAAACAGTAAACATTACAGTTGGAATTTAATTGTATTTAGAACTTGGTTATAAATATAAACTTCCTGTATCTATTAAAATACTGCATTTAAAAAACAAGTAAAGAAAGAGAAGTATATGTAGGCATGACTAATATCAATCCCACAAAATAATGTAAACATAATAGCAGGGATGGAATCTGTATTAACATTACATAATAGCATGGATGGAATCTGTATTAACATTACATAATAGCAGGAAAGAATTAACATGTAGCAATATTAGCTATTAAATCAGAATTGAGTTTAATATATCCTGTTTTTGTCTGGTAATATTCTACTTCCTTGTTCCTGTGTTGTTACGTAAGTATGATAAAAGCGTTATCCCTACTGTCGTGTTTACATTGTTTTCGAAGGATTGATATAAACTATTCCTACGTTTATTTCCTTTTATGAAAAGTCTTTTCTTTACTAGCGATAAAGCACGTAACATACATCTTTTAATGGCTTTTAACTCTCAGGATTTATAAGATTCTTTTTTTAAAACTGTGAAATGCATAAATATAGGGGGGGAAGAACCCTTTTGAACATATGACAGCGTTATTTTTTCACGTTAGGCTTGTAAACACGGAAGAGTCCAGCAGTTGGAACTGTTGCTGTTATATGGTGCCGACCCCAACTGTCGGAATGCGAGCGGAAACACCCCGCTCCACATCTGTGCTGTAAACGAACAGAGGGAGTGTGCCAAGGTGTTGCTTTCTTGGGGTGTGGATAAGAATGCCATGAACTACGCCAATCAGGACCCTTACCAGGTTGCTGTGATAGCAGGGAACCTCCAGATGGCAGACATGATCAGCAACCACAACGTTAATAACGTAGGTAGGTTCTCACAGAAATATTGGCGCTTTTGAGCACTTAAAATCATACTCAAGTAAAACCTTTTCTTTGCCTCGAGCTTTCCCGCAGTTGAAGTACCAAAAGTTTCTAATAATAATTACTAGGCAGGTTAACGTGCCGGGCTGCTTATCGAAAAGTCCAAAGTCCGCGTCACCATACCACTGAAACACACTTCGCACTTTCATTTGAAGGTGTTCTTTAAAAGAGTGGCAGTTAGTTTCACTATTCGTTTCAAAGACCTTGTTGCAGTGAGCGCCTTCGTCCTTGTCACTAGTTCAAAGTCGGAGTCAGCTATACCTGAGTTCTAGATGCCCAGTGATATAACCTATTGACACGTGTACATTAGATGCGAATGAACTTGAGATACCAGTAAATCATCATTCTAAAACTGAATTAACTTTGCTTGTTTTAACTTAAACGTATTTCCGCGTTAAAAAACAAACAAACTTAAATCTTGTGGATCATTATCAACTAGGGACCAGTATATTACGTTTAAAATACATTATTTACAAAGATAAAAGAGTAGATGTAAGGAGCTTAATTACTTATTTTTTACTACTGTGTAATTTCGCTCGTATAAAGTGATAGGCCGGTCATTGTGAAATATTCTACTTTGCACTGATTGTTTTTTCGCCAGCGTTAAAACGAAAAAATAGAACAGTGACAAAAGTATGGGCCTTCACGACATCGCTGATGAAACCACTTCGTCAACGCAATGCGAACACATATGATGGAGAATAAAAAGATGTCATTATAATGCGCAAACTTGTGTCGGGTCTCATCGAAAGAATTCGATGTAACCCTGTGGTTAGCGTGCCTTTTTGAGAAATGCAGAACCCAGTTTCTATTATGTACCACAGAATACGCGTAAAACACGAAATGCTGTACATGACGGGACCATTATGGCCAAGTGGTTAGAGCGCTTGTCTCGTAATATGAGAGTCACGGGTTCGAATCCTCTTCCCACCAAAAAAGCTCGCCTTTTCAGCCGTGGGGGCGTTATATTGTGACGGCCCATCCCAATATTCATTGATAAAATAGTAGCCCAAGAGTTGGCGGTGGGTGATGATGACTAGTGAGAAACTCAAAACAAAAACAGTGCACGACGATTCGGGTTTGAGAATAAGTAACATTTCGAGACTATGTTTTGTTCAGTTCCATACAGAGAGGCACCCCGATTCAATCAGAGACGACCGATTAGTGCAGTTCGAGGCTCTAAGGGTGACCAGAGTGGCCTTGAGGCTGAGTTCATCTCTACCCGTGTATTGCCAGAAAGTACCATTTCCAGTAAAACTTCTGGTAAGGAGACCGGGACAAAAGATGAATCCAAAGGTGAGTTTGGCTAAGGAATCAATCAGACGTGAAACCATATACGAAAAAAAAAGTATTCAAACCAATCTTATCATTAAACAATTAATAAAATGTTATTAACTTGATTTTAATGACTAGCAACGCAGGAATTAATTATTATATTATATTATAATTATATTAATTATGTCATATTGAACTTCTTTCCTTAATTATTAAATACTTTATTCTTGTTTTAGGCCAACTTATTACTATATAATATACCTGTGAATGGTATAGTTTTAGTTAAAATAACTTAAACGTACGATGTTCTGTCACTAGACACATTTTCTCTCTCTCTCTCTCTTTATTTCACTGTTTTCTTACACGCATAAAACTCTAGCAGTATATTATTACGATGCTAGATGTAATTCCACATGGTCCCCGAAAGTGTTCTGTTTCAAGAGTAAATAAAACCAAATTTAAAATTAACAAACATTTTATTTCATGCTTTCCAAGTTCATATGCCATGCAGTATTGTAACCTACAATGTGCATAATTCTTCTCATGATTCCCGACAAGCTCATCGTTTACTGACGTCACAACAGTACAAACTACAGTATTTAGGTATTCAAGATTCAGACAAATAGAAAAATAACTGGTGTGTACAACAACCACTTCTTTATCACAGGACACGATTTTAATAAAACTTCTTTCCTCACAACAAAAACATAACTTTTACTTGGGATGTACGTGGTTTAATCATATCTTTATTGATGTAATTTTTAAATGTTGTACTAAGAAACGGAGTTATATAAAGGATACTATTTTTAATATATAAAAACGTTACAGTTAATATCAACACAATCTGAACACTTTTCACGTGCAAAATCCTTTTATACAAAATGTTCATTTTTTTCAACGGGGAATTAGTAATTACTAGCACAAACAACCGCCCGTAAGACGGCGTTTCTGCTACTAAGCTTAACTACTCAATGGTTCTTTCCATTCATCACTTTCTTGTCAATAATACCAGCGTTTATTATGATACAATGACAGTAGCAATGCTTAACGGGAACATTTATAACGTTCGTAGATAGTAACTGAATTTCAGGTGTAATTCTTAATGGCAGAATAAATTTTGATATGTTTGATTCTGTGTATATACTGAAGCCTCCCAGTGACACAACGGTATGTCTGGAGACTTACAACGCTTTAAATCGTGTTTTGACACCCGTGATTGGTAGAGCACAAATAGCCCGCTGTGTAGCTTTGTGCTTAATTACAAGCAAGCAAACTTATTATTATTATATACAGAATGTAAGTTGCACTACCGCGTCCCCTGGTGGGAAAATTTTCACTTTCTCATCATTTCATTATCTGCTCTATTAAATATTCTAGCTTCCTAATGATCGGTTTACATGCCAGAATTATCTAACTAACTCTATAACGTAGAGATAAACACAGATTTTGTAAAACTCGTATTACAATAATATACAAACCTGTTGAAAAATTGCTAGCTTAGTTGATGGGACAAGCATAGATCGCCATCCCATTATACAGTTTTGTACTTAACAACAATCAGAAACAAAGGAAGGATTACACTATGAAACAAAAATTTTTACTTTTTCTTGTTCCTGGACAGAAAGTGTTATTTCCTAATTGCTGATGCCTAAAGTAAACGGAAAGAACTTATTTTTCTCTTCAAACTTTGCTTTTGTGACCTGGGAGTGCATAATGAAAACATGATGGGAGACTACATTTGGGGACTAATACGTGAAAGTGTTTTACATTACAGTCAAAAATCTTGAAAACTACTCACTTCTAAACATTTTTGTTCATTTTTGTATAACTTTAGTACAAATACATGTAAATCTTTATTCATATATTGTTTTATTCAGACCTTATGCAAATGAAAATGTGCAAATTTGCCCGTTTTTACAAAGAAAATAGGTTAATTTCTAAATTTTATTATCCAGGTCACAAAAGCAAAGTTTAAGGGAATAATGGCCATTTTGTGTACTTTTACAACATAAGCAATTAAGAAATAACACATACTATCCAGAGACAAACTTTGTGTTACATAGTGTTATTTAACGAGGAAACCACATGTTTCACATGTAAATAAGAGATTTGAATAAACGAAATTTCGAGCAAACACATTTTGTCTACTTCTTCACTCCTTAAAAGTCTGCAGATGAAATGTAATTAAATTAGTTTTGTTCTGTAGAAAAAGTTATGAAAGTATACTGTTAATTAAACTACGTGTCTTAAAATATGTTAAAGTAATTAATAAGTACCTAATTATCAAAACTGGTGTGCACTTTCAAGTAATTTTTTTTTCTAATAATAATTCATTAGAACTGTGCGTTGTTCAAATATTGTTTGTTATGAATTTCGCGCAAAGCTACACGAAGGCTATCTGCCCTAGCCGTATCTAATTTAGCAGTAAACGACTAGACTCACTAGAGGGAAGGCAGCTAGTTCTCATTACCCACCCTAAAGAAAATAGTGTGATTGGCCGTTACTTTATAACACTCCCACGGCACAAGGGCGAGCATGTTTGGTGGGTTGGGGATTTGAGCACTCTAACCATCTGGCCATGCAAGGCATCTAATATAGAAGTGCGTAACCATTATATTATTTTCTAAAGAACTTATGTTTCAATAATTTGGGATTATATTCTGCGGAGGACACAGTGTACAAACAGTCACAAGAGAAACAAGTAATATATACCCTTCAATATTAAATATGTCTGTAATAGTATCAAACTAATCCGTGACTGGGTTGCAACTTTTCACTTGTACACATTTTTATGAAGTTTCTTTCACGCATGAATAAAAGACAGAAAACTCGTCGATTCCTGTAATTTTAAAATATAACAAAAGTAATATTAGATTGTAGTGCTTTATTTTTGTCGTTTGAATTTTTTTTTCAGTTATATGCCTGTCACACCAAACATGCTCATCCTTTCAGCCGTGAGAGCGTTATTATGTGACAGTCAATCCCATAATTCGTTGGTAAAAGATTAGCCCAAGAGTTGGAGGTGTGTGGTAATGACTAGCTGCTTTTCCTTCAGTCTTACACAGCTAATTTAAAGACGGCTAATGCAGATAGTTCTGATGTAACTTTAAGTTACGTTAGCATTTATTACTAGATTTTTTTTCTTTTACAGCTTCAATCTTTGAATATATTTACTAAAAATTAAAATATATACAGATCAAAAGGTATTAGATTAATTCCATATTTTTATTAATACCTCAATGCATGATGCTTAATACTGTACTGAACATAATGCCTTAAAATATTTTAAAATTTAAATAATTTGTCAACAAGACGACATCATATAATATTGTGGTAATCATACTATAATGAAACTCTTGCTTATATGATACTGAAAAACCGTTTCTAATACGCGATATGCAACTCCCAACTTCGCAAATTTTATATCCTGTGTGTATGCAGATTTTCAATAGAGGTCACGATATCCCCGTTTCGCCTCCATTTGCCGTCACAGAGAACTTTATTTTTTCCATTCTCAGGGTGAGGATATGACGTCATGAATATGCCACGCAAGGATCTAATGCATGACGCCACTGATAATCGGCTAGTATTTATAATTTAACATATAATATCTTCGTTGATGATTACAGTCATTCAAAGTTCTCTACAAAAAGGTGCTTGAAGGGTACTTCACATTCTGATAAAAAGTTTATCTTTCTTATCCATACTTTACTCCCACAATGAAAAATATGCTTGCATTTCTGTCATCATATTAGCTGTTCGTTTACCATAAGGTTCTGTAATAATAGTAACAGAATAGTACGTAAGTACAATCATCCGGTTGTTGAATTGAGTACCGCAAGGCTTACAAATGGTGTTTATAGTAAAGCTCACAAATACTGTCTTAAGTGTATAAGCATGTCGTTTACTTATTAGATATAATTTCTATAATTTTTCTCACGAAACTGTAGGGGACTTTCAAAGTATTGGGCCACATACATTAACCCAGGCCAGACTTCAAATCCATCAGAAACTCTGAGTATAAGTATTTTGCTAGAAACACATGTTATCGTGAAATAAAAGGAAGAAAAAAGAACCTTTATTAAAATATATAAGCATTGTAATTATGTGAATATGATAATAACATTAATAAAGTGAACAAATAGAATAACAGCTTTTTGCTTGGGGGGGTGATTTTAGAAAATAATTGGAAATAATATATCCTGTGTGTTCTGTGTTTTGTTGCTGTTTCAGGGCTTATAAACCATGATACACGAATTTGCTAACAGGCACACAAAAAGAGGGAGCAAGAGATCCACTTGTCACGCCAAAACATGCTCTCTTTTTCAGTCGTGGGATCGTTATAATGTGACGATCAACCCTATTCATTGATAAAATAGTAGCTCAAGAGTTGGCGGTAGGTGATGATGACTATCTGCCTTCCCTCTAATCTTACATTGTAAATTAGAGGTGGCTGGCGCTATTAGCCCTCGTGTAGCTTTGTGCAAAATTAATAAAAAACAAAACCTTCACTTTTCACCAAATTGGACCAGGCTGCGGATTGGAAGGTCTAGAGTTCGAGCCCCACCATGCCGTTTAAAATGCGCTACACTTTCAGATAGAAGATTTGGCATAACCATGAATAGCAACCGCAAGAGGAAATGAGTGTTGTTGACAATCGCTTGCCTTTCGGTCAGCAATTCTAAATTAGTGGTGGTTGTGTCTGACCTGGCCGTTTAGCCTGTGTGTCACATTTTGTAAAGTTTTTAAATGATAACCATATTGATCAAACTGAATATTACTTGGCATTTATTTTAGGCATTAATAATAATAGTATATGACCCCTCGCAGCGTGAGTGTGTGTTCAAGGGAAACTCCTACCCAAACCTGAGATAATAACAATGACAACCATTTTTTTAAAAAAGCTTAGTTCAATCACATCGATGTGGAGAAGTTTCTCTTTATTTCAGCTAAAATACAATTATTTGTGTATTTCATTCTTACGACCACCCTTCTTCGTTCGTCTTTAAGTATGCATAAAACTTGTTGTGTTTGTTTTTGAATTTTGCGCAGAGCTACACGAGGGCTATCTCCTCTAGCCGTCCCTAATTTAGTAGAGTAAGTCTAGAGGGAAGGCAGTAATCATCACCACCCACCGTCAACTCTTGGGCTGCTCTTTCACCAACGAATAGTGGGATTGACCGTCACATTGTGACACCTCCACGGCTGAACAGGCGAATATGTTTAGTGCGATGGGGATTCGAACCCCTGACCCTCAGATTACGAGTCGAGCACCCTAACCACCTGGCCATGCTGGGTCAAGCATAAAACGAGTTCCAGTCCAAGCTACCGCAGTATTCAACTCTTAGATAGCAGTTCTACTTTTTGTCAAAAATGAACATTCGCAGCCAACACTGAACTGACATAAGTATAATTCTAACATGGATGATGGATGAAAATAAAGGTTTTTATTTACGTTAAGGTGGGAATGGCTTAGCATGGACTGACAGTTAAGACGCTCGACTCGCAGTTTGTGGATTCGAACCCTTGTCACAGAACAAGTTTGCTCTTTCATTTGTGACGACGCTATAATGTTGCAGTCTATCCCACTATTTGTTGGCAAAATGGTAATCCAAGAGTCGGCGGTGGGTGGTTTTGACTAGCTGTTTTCCCTCTTGTCTAATACTGCTATATTAGGGACAGCTGACAAAGATAGCCATCGAGTAGCTTGGCGCAAAATTAAAAAGAAACCAGAGGCGGAAAACCAAATAATATGGGCAAGTAGAAACCTAGTGTGACACAAATGGAAATACATAATTAATAGCTACTATTTATATTATTTGTATAGTGATATTGTGATACTTTTAATGACACCCAGATAGGGTGAATATTTATTCCATGTTAAAATATGGATTAATTCAAATAACTGAAACAATTATTATAAGCAAAGTTTGTTTGTTCCTAAGTGTAAATCTAAAGCACGGGCTATATGTGCTGTGCCAATGACGAGTGTAGAAACCCATTTTTTAAAGGTATGCACGAAGTTGCAGTGCGTTGGAGAATATAAAAAAAACTCTTGTCAACCCAAAGGCTCTTTACATGTGGTGACGTTTAATTTAATGATATGAAACGTTATTGTGAATCAGTGCGCATAAAGTTGTTTGTTCTCAATATGCAAGAACTGATGAGGATTCTTCTCAACAGTAGACGTGAAAACAAGAAAGTGAGATCCAGTTATTAGTTGTTACACACTCGCACGCAATGTAATTAATAACTACAAAGACATATTTAATTTCCGTTGTATTTGTTTTTCTCACGCACACTTGAAGATGGACAACTTAATCTTATCTTACCAGACAGTTAATCAATAACTTAGATCATTTTTTGAGTTATAAGGGTTTTCATTTCAGTTTTATCACGACTTCTTGGACCTACGCGTTTTTAGCACATCATGATCATTTTCAAGCATACTATAGAATAATGTCAGTCGTTTAAATCTGTTTAAGTGGTATCTCACACATATACAATAAAGTAATGTAGGCCTATTCGCCTGTGTGCTCAGGCTGTGAATCCGAAGGTTCATAGTTTACACCTCGTTGCTGCTTAAACGGGATCTGCACTTTGGGTCCGTGGTGCATTGTATATGTGAGGTTGAAATCGAACTATTTAGTTAAACGCGAGTAGCCCAAGAATTGGCGGCGGTTACCTTCTCTCCAGGCTGTGATCTCAAAATTAGACTTAGTTTTGCCCTTCCAGAAACTTTGTGCGAAAAATCTGAGAAAAAACACACCAAAACAAACCATCAATGCAGTCAACTTTCTATATATTTGTTTACAATGTTTCTCATAACTCTTATAGCGTTCATTGTTCTCTGAAAGGTACAAAATATGAGTATCATATTGTAATGAACGAATTATCTAGTTGTCTGAAACTAATTTTATATACTTTACAGAAATATTTCAAATTTAGACAAGCTTTACTTGCTTGCTAACTTGCTCACCAAATTTTTCTACGCGTTATTATGTATGTTAATTTATTTTGCATTATATATCTTTCATTCATTTATGAATTAAATATCATAATCACTAAATTTTCCATTTGAAAATATTTAGTTACATTTTTTGCCACGAGGGTAGCCTTTGAGGAGATACTTATTGAAAAAATAACCAGAAAATTTGTATCTCAGAACGGCTGGTATGGGTATTAACACTTTTATTGATAAGAAGAGAAAAACGTTTCGACCTTCTTACATCATTTTCAGGTTAAAAAAGAAAGAGTTTGAATGTGACCGTTGACGGACATATGTCTTAGGGACGAGAGTATAAAGGAGTAGCTTTGTGCCATAAAACACTAAATCAATCAATCAATCAATAAACGAGTACGGGATTGTAGGAGCGTTGCAGGTGGATGTTAGGTTATTAATTAGTATAGGTATAAAGGTTTTCCTTTATACTTGTTTAATTTTGGTTTTAGTTGCTGTATAAGTAGGGCTTCTTTGATTTTGCGTTTGTTTATATTCGTTTCTCGACTTAATATCTGGGTGTTTTCTATGGTTATGTTGTGTTTATTTTATTTGCATTCTTAACTTGAAGATGACCTAGGAAGGTTGAAACGTTTTTTTCTCCTTATCAAGAAAAACGTTAATACCTATACCAGCCGTTCTGAGATACAAATTTTATATTATATTATATTATATTATATTATATTATATTATATTATATTATATTATATTATATTATATTATATTATATTATATTATATTATATTACATTACATTACATTACATTACATTACATTACATTACATTACATTATATTTCTACATTCTTCTTCAGGGAATCCTGAAATGCAGGTATGAAGCTTTGAATAAAAAAAAAACGCGGATATGATACGACACCATCTAACGGCTTTTTATATTATTATATATATTATTATTATAATTGTCTTAAGTCTCTTATTATTATAACTGTCTTAGGTCTCATTTTGTGTCCACTTCCAGGCCACTGTTATTGTCCATATTTATTATGTGGCTCTGCTACTACGTATTTTTGTGAAGTGGTTTGCACTTGCGATATAACAATTAAGCACGTTTTTTGTAGCAGTAGGGGGCGCCAGTGACAGAGAGGAAGTGACAGAAAAAAACATTCATCCTGGCGCTACCTGCGTATGCATCCGCAGTTATTCAGCGGGGAGTCCTGGTCATCTTCCTCTTAATAGTGGAGATTACGTTGAAGGTGTGTGCTATTCATTATTTCTGTGTTGTTTTCTCGGTGTTCTGTAAAAATTGTGTTATTAGATGATCACAAATGTCATGATGCAAAAGTGAAACCGCTAGGTGGTTAGCTGATTCTTATAAAATCTGTATAGAAATGAACATATTAATTATTTTGTTAGCAAAATAAATTGAACGAAGTATTTTTTATGCTGATTGTGGTGATACACTCAACCATAACAAATACTGATTGTGATGGTGCAATATTCGTTCATACAAAATAAAAACAAAAAATATATAAAATTATACGCGTAAAGAAGTTTTGAAAATCAACAAAACTGGATTATACTTGTAACTACGGTTATTGCTGTTGTTTCGGTTTGTAACGTTAAATTTTTGTGTGGAATCTATGTTAACTTTTGTCACAAGATTTACTGATACACTCGCAGTTTAAGTAAAATCATATAATTCATAGAAAACTAAAAACAAACTTTAAAATCACACATATGAATATATTAAACTTGACTAATCAGTTGATAAAACTTTAACAAAAACATTTCTTGTCCAGTCGTAGGAATCTCCGATTGTGGGTTATTGGAAGGGCGGCTAGTCAATGGACAAGAAGGTTTTTTTCCTTCTTCCTGTGTGCGAGAAGTTAAGCCAAAGACGGAGGACGTTAGAAGAGGACATTTTCGCAGTCGCCGAGTCTTACCTCTCAGAAGAGTTAACTCCGTGCCAAAAACGTGGAAAATGTGGGTTTCTGTAAGATCATATGTTACTGACGTACATCACTGTTACTTATTCAATGTCAGATAAGTGATATACGAAAAACAAAATGTATCTAATGTTGAATGTTCCATTGTTTATTGCTAGGCATGATACAGTTAATGGTATACACACACACAGAATAAATAAATAAAACAACTGTCAGTGTGTGTGATGTGTGTTTGAAGGGAATTGTTACATTACAGATCAACTGGAATGTCATGCATTCTGCTAAATGTCAGTCGTACAAATATATGTGAGATCTCGAAGTATACGACACTGAGTTATAAGTATTTATTGGACAACTATGAATGCACCAAAGATTCAGTTGCTATCTTATGATGATAGAATAGGTATTTGTTTTTAACTGTACCAGTTATTGATGGACGACTGGCAAGGTTCGTATTTCCTCTTCACCGTACGTAACTTATTTTCGGATGATAGGGAAATTTTCCTTTCACCATGTCAGCTGATGGTGGATAACAGGAAAGATTGTTAGTTACTTTTCATCGTGTCAGTTGTTACTAGCTGCTTTTTTGACAGTTGACAAAAATGTTATTAATTATTTTTCATCATGTTTCAGTTATTAAAGGATGACAAGATATCGTTCTATCCCTTTTTATCGTTAGGCAAGGTTTTTTTATTATTCAGTAAAACTGTTTTGGAAACCCTGTTTATTTAACGAAAAGTAATGCGTTTTATTTCTTTAAGTCAAAGTTTCTTTTAATTTACACGATTTCAAGAACTAAATATAATCGAGCAATGGGCCTAACTTGCAAATAAATGGTAACAGTCTCTTTCTTTTTAAATTTCTTCTATCTAAAACGTACAATACTCAGTGACTCAATAATCGACCACTATCAGACTCAAGTAACTCAATGATCTAACTGTCTGATTAACTCCCTCACTAACTAACTAACTCACTAATGACGAACTCACTAAAAACCCAACAGTGGATCGACAATACTGTAACAGTTTCACTAACTAACTGAGTTACTCTCTCTGCTGTTGTTATACAATAATTTTACATAGATCTCGCAAAAATTCGAGACTTCACATCACATCTAGATACTCATAAAACTTCTAGTCCTCGTGTTTAATAAATATGTTACACCAAAACACCTTCTTAGAAACAATAGTAAAATATTTAAATATTTTAAAAACATAGCTTACAATACCCGTCCCTCCCTTTATTGTTAAGTTTCCTAAACAATTTTAATACACAAATAGAAGAGTGCCCTAAACATCAAATCCTAAAATTAGCAATTAAATTCTACACTTAAAATGAATTATTGAATCAATAATGAGATATACAAAACACACTGTTCAGGCAACAGGACATTATTTTTTTCACTGATTTGTAGTGTCTAAATTGTTCTGCCATCAGTTCATTTTAGCTGTTTTCTATCCATAGTTTATAATATGATAATGGAATGATTATTACTTGGTGCTCGTAGATGGTTGAATGAATCCACTGGAGGGGGCATATCTTCTGTTACTCTGAAAGTAGTTTTTGATAAAAACCTGTCCTCTCCAACAGGCTGCTTTACATCTGGTGACGATTTTACTTAACTATTCTTCAAATGTATTTCAAGAGATGATTACGACAAGTGTCTTTCACCTTGAACCATTGATTATTCTTAGCTCTTCCCTGGTGTACCCTATGTTAACTGTCTTCAGTTCATTACCAAGTGCACTCATCTTTGTTGTTACTTAGAGTCCAACCTCTGTGTTGTGTACTTGTATAGTACATGGAGACTTCCTGATTGTAGACTGTAAAACCATTTGAAGTTATTCTAACGTCATATCTATGTTTCTGAGTGAAATTAATTTCCAATGTCCACTCTTCATTGATTTCGATTCTCCATACATAGTGTTGTGTACAGAAGCTTTTCACTCTGAGAATAATTTCCAATTTTTCCCCTTGATTGAAACTTGATGACAATTTGTTTTGCATTAATTCATGTTCTTGCTTTTCTTTGGAAACACCTTCAAGCCTTTCATTACCAAATCAGGTCGAATGTTTGAAGCTAAAGAAACAGAGTGTATTGACGTAATGCAAGGCCTAGTCTCTATTAAAGCCCACCTCCCAATGGCACAGTAGCATGTTTGTGAACTTGCAACACTAGAAAACGTGTTTCAACACCCGTGATGGGCATAGCACAGATAGCCCATTGTATAGCTTTGCGCTAATTTCAAACTAACTTTCAATAAACTTGTTGACCCCAGGACTGTTTGTTTTTTTAAACAATACACTCCTTATTTCTGGTAGGACAGATGGAATATCTTCATGTTCAAAATATCATCCTTGGTTTACTATCAGCAACTGTTTCATCACAGTTCTGTATGTAACGCTCATGTTTTCACATATACAGCTGTTTTCTTTTACTGTCTTTTTAGGAGCAGTTTCTAACATTATATTCTTTTAAGTTACATTTGGAATATATTCCGTCCTTGAGTTTGGTTTACTTCCTCCACACTAGGTAAATGGTTTACTAATTATCAATGTGTTCCTTTAAATCGAAATACATTCTGTCGTGTGGTTTGGCTCCTGAGTTCTGAATGATCAGTTGTTTAATTAATCATTTGAACTCTTCCAGACATCCATCCAAGAGAATTAATGTTTCCACTCTGCTTGATTTTATGATCTTGTAGCCTCCGAGTGGTGCATTTTGGTTGTGTATCTGTAACTTTAATTGATTCAAATTTCACTGCTAACTGGACAGACTACTTTAACGATGTACACCTACTTTACTTTAGCCTAATTCGTATATACTGATCTATTAAAGCCTTTATGGATTGATCACGTGCCAATACATTTATAAATTCACGTGAAACATCTAAGTAAGATAGTTGAGTAAGCCTTCATATATATTCAACAAGTTTGGCTAATGTCTCGTTCTTCCTCCTTTGGAAACTTCTTCATGATACGACACTAAAAACCTGCTTGATGAGGCGGCCACCAGTGATTAATAACTGTTATTGTTGATTCTTTTAATTTGGTAGGAAGATGAATAACTGCTTGTTCCTTATTTCAACCATAGAGTTTATAAATGATTCCAAACTGAGCTTAATATGCATTCCACAGTGCCTTTCTGTTTGTTGATTTTACGATTGGCTAAAAATGTTGAGTCAACGTGCTGTGCTCTGTAAGTTGAAGAAGTATAGCTGAGTAGGAGTAGATCAGGTAGGTCCTACAATAATACATAGCACAACAATAGTGGTAACAGCTTTAGACTAACTGGGTTCTCTTTTTATTATTTCATTGTTTGTTTGTTTGTTTTTTGGAATTTCGCACAAAGCTACTCGAGGGCTATTTGTGCTAGCCGTCCCTAATTTAGCAGTGTAAGACTAGAGGGAAGGCAGCTAGTCATCACCACCCACCGCCAACTCTTTGGCTACTCTTTTACCAACGAATAGTGGGATTGACCGTCACATTATACGCCCCCACGGCTGGGAGGGGGAGCATGTTTAGCGCGACGCGGGCGCGAACCCGCGACCCTCGGATTACGAGTCGCACGCCTACGCGCTTGGCCATGCCAGGCTTTCTTGTTTCATAGAAAAATGTATGTTGGTGGTTTGATCTTAACAGTTATCAGTTTCTATATGATTTATTCTGTTATTTTTTGCTGTTATTATTATTATTGCATTTTGCTGATACTTTCTACAGTTTGTTGATGTCCTTTTGTACTTCTTCAATTTTGTAATTACATTCTTTCTGCACTTCATAGATATATTTATGTACAATCCAGTTTTGCTTTTTAATCCTTCTCTACATCTCCAACAATTTCATTGGGCCTTTCTTCAATTAAATATATTTTTATTGTTAATTCTTCTCTAAGTTTTATGTATCTTTCTTTTAACACAATTTTTATCTCTTGATCTTTTTTTGATTTTCAGTCTTTTTCTGGTTGTTCGCATTTCTGACATTTCACTTTTCTAGCACTTTTTTGACCTCATTTCTAGCATCTGCCTTCATTTTAAAGTCTTGTCTATATTCTATTTTGTTTCTACCAAAATGATCCCACTCTTGACACCACTGTTGTAATGATTTCTATCCTTGAGCTGATTCGCTTTGACAGTTTGGTTAGTAAAAAGTGACGCGATTCAATTGAAAGTTTTACAACTTACACGATGTCACGAACTAATAATAGCCAAGCAATAGGCCAAACTTATAAATAAAACTGAACAGCCACTTAGTTGCCTTATTTCCTTTCGCATCAACAGCACAAATTTGACAAAAGTATAAAGGGCTCATTAACTCAATAACTGATTGAAAACACTGCAACTTGTTCCCTGCCTGATTAACTCTTACTAGTCTACTAGATTAACCCAGTAGTCTATCGACAATATTGTAATAGAATCATCAAATAACTCACTCACTCTTGTTTTATGCAACTTCCCCCCCCCACTCCAGTTTCACAAAAATTCGAGATATCTCGTTAAATCTAGGCCCTCGGCAAATACCTATGCGTCACACGTCATCTTGACGTTATGACAAAACTCCCTCTAAAAAAAAAACATAGCCTCTATAAATATCATGGATGCTAAATAGGACAGGTATATTAATTTTTGACGCACATTTTTAAATCATATTTTCCTCTTACAGACATTTATTAATTAGCGATTAGTTACATCTAATACTTATTTCAAGATGCATATTCTCATAGCTCTGATATAAACATTAGAGAAGGTTGGCGGTAATTAGGCCAGAATAACTTACTACTGGATTTAAAAATAAGATACTAAATAGGGTCCACACAAAAGCGTTTGAATCTCACTCAGATACATTTTAAGTATAAATAAATATAATGGAATGCATTAAAAATATTAAGTGTGTGCTTTTT